>NC_090656.1:118279960-118409960 GCF_040937935.1 Hyperolius riggenbachi
TCGCCTCCTTTCAGAGGACGTATGTCATGCTGGTTTGAGAGGGAAGGGGCAGAGCAAATAGCGCAGAAGCTCCGTCTTCCCCTCCCTTCAGAGGACATATGTGATGATTGGTGTGAGAAAAAAGGGGGCGGTGCTGAGGAGCGCCACACAGCCACAAGCTGCTTCAGAGACAGGTGAGACTGTGCTCTTTGCAAACTGGGGGAGTGCCAAAGACCAGGAAGGTTAATGACAGGGGCCGCCTAATGCTGCCATCTTGATGGTGATGGGGTTAAAGGGGTCATCTGCTGTCAGATGTGTGCAATGGGGATGGGGTTCAAGGGGTCATCTGCTGTCGGATGTGTGCACCTAATGCTGCTGTCTGGGGTGGGGGATGGCTGCAACAAAAATGTTATCTAATAGTGCTATATGGGGGAGGGAGGTATTTTTATGAAGGATGATGCTTCTCAGTGTGTTGGGGGGGGGGGGGGGGACTGCAGCTTAATGTTTTCTTTAAGGTTATATTGGAGGCAATGCAGTTTAATATGTTTTCTTCAGGGTTATATTGGGGGAGATATTGCCAAGTTATGGCTATTTTAGGGAGGAACGCTGTCAAATTGTGTGTTTGGGAAGGAAACACTGATATATTATGTGCATTTTGGGGAGAAATGCTGCTTAATTGTGATTATTTTTGGAGGAAATGTTGCTAAACCATATGTATTTGGGGGGTGAAACACTGCAAAATTCAGTGTATTTTAGGGGGAAATGCTAAATTGTGTGCATTTGTGGAGGAAACAGTGCTAAATTATTTGTTTGCTGGGGAAACTAGCAAATCCACAATGATATCAGCCCTTTTGATCTGCATGTTTTTTTTCTACTATTTGTACAGCGAAAACTCAATTGTGGCTGGACCTACACCATGTATTCCCAAAAAAATTGGCCCTCCGGGTCCATGAAATTGGACAGCACTGTCCTAGATGATAGAAATCAAATATGAAAGCTATGGATTTTAGAGTTACAGTGCTGCGAGAGTGAAACAGATAGGTAGTCCTGTCTTTTGAATTCTGGTAGGGAATGTCAAGGCATGGACAGGTGTGAATCCTGCAGACATCCAGTCTGGGATAAGTTTGAAGGCTGCTTTTGATCTATGAAGTTCAGAGCTAGGTTTCTTAGCTGTTGTCAGCAGGGGGTGCGAATTCAGACAGAAAAAGTATTTGATATGAGGTTGCTAAACTAATTACCTGTGTTCTGCTGAGTTAAATGACTTCTATGTTAAGGTACGTACATACACACTACTTCCACCAACGACGGGTCCGGCAGACCTACCCGCTGGGTGGACATTCAGCCGACAGTAGAGAGTGTGTACACGCTGTTGGCAGACTGATAAGGCTGTTTCTGAACGATGTGTACACACCTTTTAGAAAGGTTTGCTGTACTGTAAAAGTTTAACTCTTTGTGTGAATGAGAGGACATCTGGATTCAGTAACAGAAATATGAGTGTATGAGGTTATGATGCATTTGATATGCAACATCGAAGGCGTCAACAGTGTTCATGTCTGATTGGCCATCCTGTCCCACCTGACTTTAGGGTGAAGGGTCAAAAAATGGCACCATGAGAAAGTATAGGGCCGTCACGAACGGCCTGTATAGTTTGCCTTACTGGCAAATGTGTGAGCAGCGACCGTTTCCCGGTGAATATGTTCTGCCATCCCTATTACTTACGTCAATTATTAGCTCAACTCCCTAATCAAAATAATCTGGATCACAATAGTTGGACCATTTTTAGACACAGCTGAAATTATAATTGTTGCATGCATCTTTGCTATATGATTGGCCAAAAGCATAACGGACCGATCAGTAGCCTAAAGCTAGGTATACACCATACAATTTTCTGTTAGATTTACCTGCCAGATAGATTTTTTCCAACATGTTGGCAGGTAAATCTAAAAGAAAATTGTGTGTACCTAGTATAAGTGTTCAATGATGTAAATACTTCATTAAAGCATAACAATAGACAGATAATTATCTTAAAACTTTCAGCAGAGATAATGGCTAACATCAGTATATTTTGTTTTCAGAATTTGACAAGGCTCTGTGCACGGGAAAACCTCGTAATTGTGACCCTGGCTTTTACCCTGTTTTACCCATGGGAGGCTGCTGTGCCAACTATACTTGTGGTACGTTTACAGACTTTACATATTACACATTTGTATGGAGGAGTTTAATATTAAGGCTCATGTATATGCTATCAAATTAATGGGATGGTTAAAATCTTTAGTTGTACTCAGGTCACGGTTGTCATGTTTCCTCAGTTTCAACAAAATAATCACTTTGAAAGATATGCTGTTATCTCTAACTATAAGAAATAGCAAGGGCAGTCCTAACAATAAAAATACTGTATCTAGGTAGTGTGTTAAAGAGAACCCGAGGTGTGTTTAAAGAATGTTATCTGCATACAGAGGCTGGATCTGCCTATACAGCCCAGCCTCTGTTGCTATCCCAAACCCCACTAAGGTCCCCCTGCACTCTGCAATCCCTCATAAATCACAGCGGTGCTGTGAGGCTGTGTTTACATCTGTAGTGTCAGTCTCAGCTACTCCCCCACCTCCTGCATAGCTCTGGTCCCTGCCCCCATCCCTTCCGTCCAATCAGCAGGGAGGAAGGGATGCAGGCGGGGACTGGAGTTCTGCAGGCGGCGGGGAGAGCAGCAGACTGACACTATAGAGATAAACACAGCCAGCTCTGACAAGCTGTTTGTCAGCAGCGTGGCTGTGATTTATGAGGGATTGCAGAGTGCAGGGGGACCTTAGGGGGGTTTAGGATAGCAACAGAGGCTGGGCTGTATAGGCAGATCCAGCCTCTGTATGCAGATAATATTCTTCAAACCCACCCCGGGTTCTCTTTAAGTTTTGTCAGACAATACTAAATTCTCTAACTAAAGATGTCCATTAATGGTACAATATTTTTTCTCAGATGTGATTACTTGATCACATTTTTCCCAAAGATTTGTACAGAAAACCTGTTCAGGGGAATATTTCATATTAAGCTTCTAATTACTTATGATCCCATAAATCTGATTGAATGATCGCATCTGAGGAATTATTATTAGACACCTGAAGAGTCGTAAATCCTATCTGGTAACCTATAATATGACCCAGACATGATATCCATACTGCAGACACACTTTAAAAAAAGTATTAGATACAATATATTTGTTTTCTCATCAGAAAGAAAAAACCCTAAAGAGGTAATGGATCCTTTCGGAAGATCAATTCCCAATACAAATAATCCCAGTGTGGGTTACATTTGTAATCCTGTTTAATCATTACATTATCAAAGAGTGTACAATGTAAATCCATGCCTTCCTCTAGAGTGTCCTTTTCTACATTTGTACATGCAATTATGGTACAGTATATACTTGAATACAAGTCGACCTCGTGTATAAGTCGACTACAATATTCAACCCTCTTTAGCTGGAATTTTTTATTGACTCAAGTATACAGTAAGTCTAACCAGCAAAGTTAATGGCTGCACTTGGAGACCAAGAAGAATTACCAGCTGCACTTGGGGCCCAAGAGGGTAAATGCATTTGTTTCATAAAATGCACATCCTTTATTTTAAGTGGGGGCACCAACTTTGCATTTAAACCCAGATTTGATCAAAATATTTCCACAAGCGTAGTAAAATGCAAAAATTCTATCTCAACTCTACGCTGAAAAATGAGACACTAACCATTTTGTCACAATGCCTGAGGAAGTGGGCCAGACAACCCACAAGTCGTGTTTTTTATATGCCAAAAATATTCGTATTCTAAATCCAGAATCCGACTTTTATGAGGTTAGTGTCTGAACTTACCATTTTTAACATAGTTTAATTGTTCAAGGGCACCATCTTTTACACTCTAAGGCCTCTTGCACACTGCAAGTGATTCCGATTCAGATTCCGCTTTTTAATCAGTTTTTACATCCGATTCAGATTCTGATTTGCAGCGTGCAGGGAGCAAACTGCAAATCGGAATCTGGATCGGATGTAAAAACTGATTAAAAAGCGGAATCGGAATCGGAATCGGAATCACTTGCAGTGTGCAAGAGGCCTTATTGCTACATTTTGGCATTGACCATAAGGTTAAACCATCCTATTAAACCACCCTATTCCCCTTTCCCTTTTTGTCCTAATGAGAAAGTGCCCAGGGCCCCAAGCTCCTTGTGTGCTATACAAGTTAGGTACTGTACAGGTGGCGACTTTAAGTTTTCAGTGTGAAATTGTAAAGGGCCCCATGATCATTTTTGAACAGGGCCCAATTTTACTCAAAACTGTTTAAAGGCTCGGGACACCTTTTCAGGTGTTTTGGGTTAATTAGCTTTCTGAAATAAGACACCATGAGTTCACAATACTCAACTTTTTCAAGATATTCTCATTTTCAAAATGACTAAATCTTAGGTTTTCATTAGTTATAAGCCACAAACAAGTAGATTTAAAAAAAAAAATGCTTGAAATATATCAACCTGCATGTAATAAATCTATCTAATATATGAGTTTCACTTTTTGCATTGCATTACAGAAATAAACTTTTTGGCAATATTAATTTACACAAACCCAAGCAGCATCTATAAAAGTTTTGTAGTAACCTCTTCAACAAGCTAAAGCTTGTTTGTTTGTTTTTTTAAAAGTTAAATAACATATTAGATAAAATCCCACTATCCTAAATAACACAGCAAAAAAAGAAATCAGTCAACTATGTGTAGCAGGAAAAAGGGCGTTGGCAGGTAGTGGACAAAAAGGGCGCCAGCATAGACTCTAATGCAATTATCGTTAATACGGCAAAAAAGCAGAAAAAAAGAGTGCCCGATAAATATCATTAACAACATTAGAACATTAATGTTTTTGAAGTATGTTATCATTTTAGAAGCTTGCAACATTATAGTTTTTGTCATATTATTTTGTTCTTATGTACAGACTTTACGTTATCAAAGATAGTGTCATTTATATGTGTAAAAGGGTGTTTCTGCAGGAGGAGTGGTTAGGGTAGCACCACCAGGGGGGTGGTTAGGGTTAGGCACCACAGGAGGGATCATTAGGGTTAGGCACCACCAGGGGAGGATTCTGTGTGAGAGTAGGGTTGGGTTAAGCTGTATTGTTGAATTACGTTGCAATTTTTAACGTTAATATATTTTCATTATCAACTCACATGTTTTTTAAACAGTATTTTGCATTAACCAATTTTGTTATCGATGTTTATCATTATTGAGATTTCATTATCCGATGGCGCCATTTCATTATCCAGCTGAGCCCTATTTTCTTGGCGCCCTTTTTTCAAGCATGCCAAATATGGCCATATATAATAGACTATTTACAGCCATTAAAACTCTTGTGTAGGGGGGAAAAAAGTATATAAAGCCATTCAGTTTGCTGATGGCCGCCTTTTAACTTTAACTTCACAACATTTTTCGCTCCCAAATTTGTTAAATCTTGTAAATTCTTTTGCTAGTTTCTCAGGACTCAAATTAAAAATAAGTGGCATTTAAAGTCACAGGCAACCTGCTAATAAGCCTAAGACCTTACTTTTCCATTAAAATAGAACAAAAAAGTAAAATAGGATAAGAAGAAAAAAAAAAGCACCCTAATATCAGGCTGCTGGGAGTGCTCCAGGGTGCCGGTGTGAGTGGGTGTGAAAGGTGCAGTGGGCAGGGAGGAGAGCAGGAACCCCGCAGGGATGGAGTTCTAGCTATACTTAGCATAGCTAGAGTCCAAAACATCTTTAAATTTACCTCCAGGGCTCCCCATTAACCTATTAACCTCCTTAGTGGTAAACCCAAGTCATGCTTGGGACAGAAATCCGCAGCTCAGGACGTTAATCCCATGCATGAGTGAGTTATATGCAGGAGCTGTGCAGATCTTTCTGTGGTACATTATTTTCTTGTTTTAGGGTCTAAAATCTTGTAAAAAAATTGTACAGCTTTTAGACACTAAATCTGGAAATAATTATAATGCCACGGAGGTTAACAGGCCAATGAGAATCCTCCAGATTCCCATTGGTCTGTTAATAGACCAAAGGGAAGCCTTGGAGGGAAATTTAAAGATGCTATACCTAGTATATCTAGAGCTCCGGTGGGGAGTGGCATGTGTGGCGGCAGGTGCGCGGAGATCTTCAATCAAGGTCACTGAGGATATTGCCATGAGACATTTCTGAGGATATTGGAGTGGGAACATTTTTTACAAGTAAGTATTTATGGTTAATTTAGAAGATTAAAATACTTTTCTTTTGGTTGTGTTTCTTTTCAACCCTTTGTGGAAATGGGTAATGGGTACTATGTACCCGTATAATCATTTTACCTGTGAAGGGGGCAGGTATCTGGGCAAGAAACTCAATGTACAGTGTTGCGCCTATTGATCTGTCAGCTGCTAAGCCTAGAGTGGGGTGATCCCAATACCCCACTCCAATAAGTTAGAATCAAAATAACAATACTAGGTCAGCGCTAGTGAAAAATGCAATATAAATTTTAATCAGCCAATAAAATATGACAAATTGGATGTATGTAGACAAATCTGTAGCATGGATATAATTAGTAGTTTGGATGAACTGCAAAACACATTCACACACACACTTCCATCATACCCACTGCCCTGCTGCAGCAGAAACATCTATAAATTAGAACAGATTAAAAATGTAAAAATTATGAAATAAAAAATAAAAATAAAAATAGGATCCCTCAGATATGTTAGGTAGTTCTCTTCAAAGTGTAGAGTGGATTCACTTGTTTGATCCTAGGTGGAATCAATGACAAAAATTCCAGATAATCTTTAAGACAAGCAGATACAGATCGCTTGTCTTAAAGATTATCTGGAATTGTTTTGCTGTCACTTACAGTAAATAGTAGAAATCCGACAGATTTTGGACTAGCCCATCTTTTCATAGGGGGTTCTCAGGGTTTTCTTTATTTTTTAACGCACTTAGTGAATGGCAGTTGCTCCGTCCAACTGCCAAAATAGTGTGCAGCGAGCAGGGAGGCTGGCCAGCATCTTTGTATAAATCATTTTCAGAGAATGTCTTTATAAAGAATAAAGGCCATGCTGAGAATCCCCTATAGAGAGATGGACTAGCCCAAAAACTGTCAGTAATGTCAGATTTCCACTAGCTACTGTAAGTGACAGCAATATAGGAGAAAGGTAATTTATGGCTCATTTTACTCTGGAAGAAATTCACTTCTTATTTGTATGTGTTTTAAATTTTAAGATTTTCGCGATGGTTCCTCTTTTTAAAGAGGAACTCCAGTGAAAATAATGTAATAAAAAAGTGCTTCATTTTTACAATAATTATCTATAAATGATTTATTCAGTGTTTGCCAATATAAAATCTTTCCTCGCCCTGATTTACATTCTGACATTTATCATATGGTGACATTTTTACTGCTGCAGGTGATGTCACTGGAAGTAGATGCTGCTTGCTTTTTTGGCAGTTGGAAACAGCTGTAAACAGCTATTTCCCACAATGCAATGAGGTTCAGAGATTGGAAACTGCCAGGACCATGGTCCTCACCATTTCCTGTGGGAGGGGTTTCACCACAATATCAGCCATACAGAGCCCCCTGATGATCTGTTTGTGAAAAGGAATAGATTTCTCATGTAAAAGGGGGGGATCAGCTACTGATTGGGATGAAGTTCAATTCTTGGTCACGATTTCTCTTTAAGCAATACCACTCACCCCTACCCTATGGATATGAGTTAAATGGGCAATATACATTCTCATGCAATGAGCACTGCACGTAGTTCATGAGCATTGAGACAAAGTGAGAATGTGAAGAAACACAAGAAAGTAAATGGTGAATACATATACTAGCCACCTTGGTCCACCTATGCAGCTGCTATGACTGCTATGGCTATTGCTACGCCCCTGTGTGCAGTGACACCTAATGGTTGGAACAATGTTAAACATAACAGCAGCAGCAGCAGGTTTTTTGTTTTGTTTATCTTTTTTGGCAATGCACTCTGACAGTGGAAATGTTGCTACAAAAAGAAGGAGAATCAATCAAAACAGCAGCAGGTTTTTTTTTTTTTTTTGGCAGTGAACTTTGACAGTGGGAACACTGCTATTAGCAAAAGCAGGAGAATAACCAAGAATACAACAACTACTACAATAGGACCAGCTGTCTCAAGCATATAAACTAAAAACATTCAATTGCCTCTTGCAAAAATATCCATTGCACTAAACACTAGTTAAAAACTGACACATTTAAAAACACATGATTCCTGGCCAGGAACTACCGAGTTGCTGCAGGGGCCTTTTGACATATGAAGCACGTTTTGTGCTGCACTGCTATGATCGCCCGGAATATGTGCCTATGCAAAAAGTTGGTGTAAGTGTCAAAAAACTGGCCCTCCTCCACCACAGGTACAACCCACACGTGACAAATAGTTGTCAGCCGATCCTAACGATCAAAGATGATGACATCCTTGGATATAATCTTCCATTTGCTACGCCTGAATAATCAATGAAATGTGCAGTGATGGTGGGAACCCTGCTATCAGCAACAGAAGGAGGAGACTCAATCAAAACGTGCAGTGCACCCTAATGGTGAGAACACTACTAAACATAACAGCAGCAGGTTATTTCTGGCAGTGCACCCTGACATTGGGGCCACTGCTATAAGCAAAAAGCAGGAGAAGAATCAATCAAAATGAACGATGCACCCTAACGGTGGGAACACCAATAAACATAACAGCAGCAAAGTTTACGTTTTTTGACAGTGCACTCTGACAGTGGGGATTCTGCTATCAGCAACAGAACAAGGAGAATTAATCAAAATGTGCAGCGCACCCTGACAGTGGGAACACTGCTATCAGCAACAGAAGGATCACAATCAATCAAAACATGCAGTGCAACCTAATGGAGGGAACACACCTAAACACAACAACAGCAGCAGGTTATTTTTGTATTCGGCAGTACACCCTGACAATGGGAACAATGCTATCAGCAACAGAAGGAGTAGAATCAATCAAAACTTGCAGTGCACCATAACAGAGGGCACACCATTAAACATAACAACACTAGCAGGTTATTTTTGTATTTGGCAGTACACCCTGACAGTGGGGACACTGGTATCAGCAACATCAGGAAAAGAATCAGTGAAATGTGCAGTGCACCCTGTCAGTGGGAGCACTGCAATGAGCAAAAACCAGGAGGAGAATCAATCAAATTGTTTGATGCACCATAATGGTGGGAACACCAATAAACAAAACAGCAACAGGGCATGTTTTTTTGACAGTGCACTTTGACAGTGGAAGTTCTGTTATTAGCAACAGAAGAATCAAACAAAATGTGCAGTACAGCCTAATGGTCAGAACACTGCTAAGCATAACAAGAGCAGCAGGTTTTTTGTTTTTTTTAGCAGTGCACTTTGACAATGGGAACACTGCTGTAAGCAACAGCAGGAGGAGAATCAATCAAAACTGTGCAGTGCACTGTAATGATGGAAACACCACTAAACATTACACATTAAACAGCAGCAGGTTTATTTTTCTACTTGGCAGTGCGCTCTGACAGTGGGGACACTGCTATCAGCAACAGCAGGAGGAGAATCAATGAAATGCACAGTGCACTCCACTGGTGGGCACACCAATAAATATAACAGCAACAGGGTTTATTTTTAACACACCTGCTCCCCAATCACACCTGAGAACTTATAACACTAATAAGTAACATTACTCTGGAAAGGGAAATGTCTAATTGGGCAGAAATTTGGCATTCTTTACTTAGGGGTGTACTCACTTTTGTTGCCAGTGGTTTAGACATTAATGGCTATGTGTTATTTTGATGGGACAATAAATTGACACTGTTATACAGGCTGCGCACTGACAACTTTACATTGGCCTCAATTCACTAAGATCATGCTGGAGATAATAAGGCAAGAGAAAACTTACCACCACACATCGATCTTGCCTTAATAAGGTGTAGAGGTAAGTTTTCACAGTGAGAGTTATCTTATCATTTCTGTTCTTATAGTAAACCAGAGAAGAAGCACCCTCAAGTATTTTACCATATATATAGCAGCGGAAACATTAGAGAAAACACCTACCTTGCTCTCGGTTTCTTTCTTCACTGTTCAGCTTGCTTCTTATCAGCCCTGATAAAATCCCCGACTGAGCATTTAGTCTGGCTTTGCTCAGGAATCTTTATAGCTGAGTCTGTCTTCTCTGGTGTCTTCAAGCCCAAGTCTGCCCCCTTGTGGCTCTGCTATAATGACTCAGCTATAAAGATTCCTGAGCAAAGCCACAAGACAAGACAAGACAAATAACACTTATATCGCGCTTTTCTCCTGGCGGACTCAAAGCGCCAGAGCATCAGCCACTAGGGCGCGCTCTATAGGCAGTAGCAGTGTTAGGGAGACTTGCCAAAGGTCTCCTACTGAATAGGTGCTGGCTTACTGAACAGGCAGAGCCAAGATTCCAACCCTGGTCTCCTGTGTCAGAGGCAGAGCCCTTAACCATTACACCATCCAGCCACCACAGACTGAATGCTCAGTCGGGGATTTTATCAGGGCCGATAAGAAGCAAGAGCAGGGTAGGTGTTCGCTCTAATGTTATCAGTGATATGTATGGTAAAATACATGAGGGTGCTTCGTCTCTGATTCCCTTTAAGTTACCTCCTCTGTAGTTATTTTCACATGCAGTTAATTAACAGCATGTCTTTAACTTTAGAATTCTGTGGTTATTGAAATTTTAACTTTAGAGATCTCTCCTTAACTTAAATACAGGAAAGTTAAGTTTACTACATGCCTTATCACCATGGCGATAACACTAGAAACAGCTCAGAAACATTATTAAAGACAGGAGATAAGCTTAGTGAATTGAGGCCAATGTATCAAAGTGTCTTCAGTTTTGTCACATGAAAAGACATAATAAAATATTCTCAACAATATGAGAGGTGTACTCACTTTTGTATACTGAGATACTGTCCATGAGAATCCATTTTAAAGGCATTATCAGGGCCGTTCTGCCCATGACACCAGGTAACGCCGCCTCCTCAGGCACCTATACCTGGCTACCTACCCACCTATACTGAGGGTGAAAATGTTGGGGTGCTGTGCGATTGTTCCAAATGAACGGGGAGGCGGGGGGGGTTGCATCCTCCAAGTTTGCCTCAGGCAGCGAAGAGTCTAAAACCAGCCCTGCACATTATGCTGTAAAAGTTAAAAGCTACTGAAAGTATATTTTATTTAAAATAATATTTTCTTAAAATTTCAACTATTTTTTTTTCTCAGAAAAACACACACAAAAAAATTTCAGCTCCAGTATTACTAATGGTTGCCAAGTGAAATCAATATTTGTCCCGAAAGAAAATAATGCTTAAAATTGAACTAAACATAAGAGTTTTTAAGTCAAACAATGCATCACCGTGGAAACTGGTGTGATAAACAAAGAGAATTCATATATTGCTACAAAAGTGGGTTAAAAAAGTTGAGAATGTTATATACACAAATCACTTACCACATTGATCTGTTTTTGTTCACAGTGCCAAAGCCGGTGTGTGTTAAGGATGGGACAGAATACCAGGTATGTTTTTAGACATTAAGGCCCATATGCAATTCACTTTTTCTCCTGAGTTTTCTCCTAGGTGATATTTTAAAACTTGTCAATAAAATGCCTTTTAAATCACCAGAAAGCAAGAAAATACTTAAAATAATTTTGATGGCACTTTTTAACCTATTTTTTGTTACTTTTCCAATTGCAAAGGTTGGAACATTTGTTTAAATAGAACATGAACAATTATCTCCTAGGAGAAAACTCAGGAGAAAAACTGAATTGTATATGGCCCCAGGTCTTGTATACATATACCCTGTCAGTTAACATTTACTTAAAGAGACTGTAACGAAAAAAAGTTCCCCTGGGGGAGCGCTCACCTCGTTAGGGGGAAGCCTCTGGATCCTATTGAGGCTTCCCCGTCCTCCTGTGTCCCACGGTGGTCTCGCTGCAGCCCACGGAACGCACAGCCGACAATTTGGCAGGCTGTGCAGTATTTACCTTTTCTGGCTCCAGCGGGAGAGCTGTTGCGGCTCTACGCTTGGAAATAGGCGGAAATAGCCTATCTCTGATGGGTCCGCTCTACTACGCAGACGAGGAGATTTTGCGCCTGCGCAGTAGAGTGGACCGACAGAGATTGGCTATTTCCACCTATCTCCGAGCGGAGAGCCGATACTGCGCCTGCGCTGGAGTCGGGAAGGTAAATATTTACATCCCCACTGTTCGGGGAGCTTTATCGCTGGCGCTGTGTGACACAGAAGAATGGGGAAAGCCTCGATAGGATCCGGAGGCTTCCCGCACCCGAGGTGAGTACCTCCCAGGGGAACTTTTTTTTAGTTACAGATTTTCTTTAAAGCATATAAAAGTATGCACACACAAAAACTTGAGAGAAATAACGATTTATGATGAATTTGAACTGATATGAATTGCCAGTGTGGACTGTTGCATTTTTCCTTTTTTTTTCTGCTGTTTATGTACAGCCTGGCTCTCCAGTTCCTGCTCCTCCAGGTAGCTGTGAGGAATGCACATGCTCAGATATGATTGACAGCTCCACACAGCTCCACCAAGTGATATGCCAACCGTTTGTCTGCAATTTTGCATGTGATGTGGTAAGTAGAGACGTAAATACTAATACTTCGAAACAGAATGTTAATTGAATACATGTCTACAAATATATTTTGATTTAGATTATATTTGTAGACAGATTTAAAGCATGATAACTGGCTCAAACTATTCCTAAAAAAATAACTTTGTACTTATTTCTCTGTATTTGGCAATATTAAAAACCATCTAAAGTCAGACATGAAAAATCATTGAATGAACTGTATGTCCATATACAGTGCTTTGAATTCACCATAAAGCCCTCACTGTATTGGCCATTATTTTGTTAACTGACTGTCAGATATGTAACTAGTATGTCAAACAATGTTTACTTCCTGTTAATCAGACAAGACAGATCTTTCCTGGTCCAACTCCTGGGACCTCTTTCGGAGAAATGGTCTTGAAATACGGATGTTAGGGCTGCAGTATTACATAATGTCCATCAGCTGTGATATTTAGCAAGGGCCCCTCAAGAATGGACTGCATTTATATTCATGAGATGGGCAGGAACAAAGCTCAACTGGCAGACAGCATAGTGTGAAGAAAATGTTGAGCATATCTGGACATCAGAAATATTGTGCTGATAATTGTGTGCATATTATGTTTTTAATTGCTGTAGTTCTGCGCCTGCGCAGTATACTCCGGACAACATGGACTTGATTGACAGCGGTGCTCGCGCACTCGCAGTAGAGGACCACCTCAAGGTCGGCCTCAGCACCGGCATGGACCCAGGGCCAGCAGCTGGGAGCGGAGCTGCGGCGCTTGACGTATCGGTGGCAAGGGGTTGGAGGAAGCCCCAGGTAAGTAGATCAGAAGGAAGCATATTATGGCTGATGCTTCCTTTAAGCCACCAGGTAGCTTGAAAATACTTTTGGTACTTTTTCAACTGCAGAGTGGAAAAGTTATTTTAAACAGAAGAAGAAAATATTATCTTATAGTAGAGAACTTAGGAGAAAAGTGAATTGGTTTGGGCCCTATGTGTCCTCCTATTTAGCAACATCCAGACAAACACCATGGGTTATGTGTAATGTTATCCAGCCACGTCAATTTACATGCACCATATTTTTTGGACCAGTTACAATTTGAACCATAGATTAGGAAAGTCAGCACAATTACAGTAGTTGGATGATCAGAATTGAAGTTGTAAATCTGATAGGTCATACCAGGTGCATCCATGGAATCCTTCAGCAAGCATGCTCAGCCCACAGCAGGCATTGAGTACATCAGTAGAAAAGGAATGAGTGGCACTACAGCATATTTGGATCCAATGTGCTGATGTTTGGGTTTTTTTGTCAGGCACCCACCTGCCCACACCCCACTGTTTTTGATTCCTCTTTAACCCTGTGGGTTTTTATGCCATTTAGCTGGAAGAAATAGGACTCTATGGATCCAAATATGCTGCAGTGCCACTTGTTCTTTTTCTAATAATAATAATTCCAGTATTTGTATAGCGCCTTTCTCCTGTCGGACTCAAAGCGCTTGCGAGGCAACCACTAGAGCGCACTCAGTAGGCTTTAGCAGTGTTAGGGAGTCTTGCCTAAAGAACTCCTTACTAAATAGGTTTGGAAAGACTCATTTTAAAACTGAATCAGCCATTCATTTTCAAACTATGCAAGGAAAAGGAGCAAATCATTCATCACGTAAAACTGGATTGGGCTCTTCTGTATATAGTAAGTCTCCCACATGACAAATGGGATTTTCTCAAAAAATGTTATTTGCATCCTAATGTTAAAACTAAGCAATTCACAAAGTGAATCCACTCCAGGTTAGTTACCCCCGAAACAAAGATTTTGATTAGTAAAAGTCCATGAAACATCAAGCTACCCAACAGAGGTGGCAGAATATAAAAAAGACTGGGAGGTGCACAGTGTATGATAACAGGATTAAAAAAAAAAAAAAAAAAAAAAAAAAAAAAAAAAATGGAGAAAAGTGTTTGCTTACCTTTAAAGGGATGTTGGTGGTATGCACAAGTGATTACCTCCATTTTTGAATATTATTTAAAGAGAAACTCCGACCAAGAATTGAACTTTATCCCAATCAGTAGCTGATACCCCTTTTACATGAGAAATCTATTCCTTTTCACAAACAGACCGTCAGGGGGCACTGTATGACGGATATTGTGGTGAAACCCCTCCCACAAGAAGCTCTGAGTACCGCGGTACTTTTGACAGTTTGCCACAATGTAACAAGGTTCATAGACAGGAAATAGCTGTTTACAGCTGTCTCCAACGGCCAAAACAGCTAGGAGCAGCTACATAACCTGCCCACAGTAAAAATGTCACCATGTAATAAATGTCAGAATGTAAATCAGGGAGGGGAAAGATTTTATAATGAGCAAACACTGAGTAAATCATTTATACATAATTATTGTAAAAATGAAGCACTTTTTTTTTATTACACTATTTTCACTGGAGTTCCTCTTTAAATCCTTTATTATGCATTAGGTACCTACTAGTGTGATCCTTCGTAGTCTTCAATTTCTAACTTATATTTCTGTATATTTTCTTTTAACATTTCAGGGTGAAATTTACACATTTTTTCCAGAAAAATGTTGCGGAGAATGTGTTCAAATTGCATGTGTGTTTACTTTGCCTAATGGAACAGTTTTTACCATTGAGGTAAGTAACTACAAGATGCTTTTTCTCCATAAGTGGCTGTTGGAGCCAAGTAAAGTGCAAAGCACTTGATGTATTAAGGCATTCACCTGCATGGTTAAGTGATCCAGCACAGCCACAGTGTGGAGAGAGCAGGATGGGATATATATGACTGATTACTATCTTGGCTAGCAGGACACAGGATAACAGACTGAATATAGAAATGGCCAGGATAATTAGGATAAATCAGGATAAGAGACGTTGGACTGTCTGGTCTGACTGAGTAAACTGATAGGACGAGCTGTGGAAAGGGCTGGGAGGACAAACTGATGAGACAGACTGAATACTAGCAGGGTAACCAGCATTTTGACAACAACCGACAGGATTGACTGGGTGGCTGACAGGCTGACAGGACTGATCAGATTGGATGGCAAAACAGCATGGGAACAGAAACACACTGATAAGTGAACAGAGCTGAGTGCTGTTTAGTCAGGGTTTAAATAAATCCTGCTTTTGCACAGTGCCATTGCCAATATTGGGTACATTTAATGGGGAAAGCACCACGCATGTGCTCCCGGGGAACACGTCCAGTGAAGGAGCAGAAGGACAGCATCCACACCATCCCAGGGAACGCTCATGATGGCAGTAGGTAATATGGATGGCATGGGAGGAACCTGGATCTGAACATAGGTAAGTGTAACAGAAAAGGCTGAACTTGAACTGTTATAGAGTATCAG
Organism: Hyperolius riggenbachi; assembly: GCF_040937935.1. Classification (NCBI taxonomy): domain Eukaryota; kingdom Metazoa; phylum Chordata; class Amphibia; order Anura; family Hyperoliidae; genus Hyperolius; species Hyperolius riggenbachi. Next base: position 118,295,886 of record NC_090656.1, read on the forward strand.
CTAGCAGGTAACTAAAGTCCTCTTCCATGCTGCATAGTGTCATGTCAAATTAGTCACTGCATATGAGGATCTGAAATGTACTTAAAAGATAAGTGCTCTGTGTGAAGAACAGAGTGGAAGGATTAAACCATATGGATCATCTTGAAATGCTCACCTTTGAAATGAGCTGATAGGCAATATTGCAGTATTTTTTAATGTATTTATTATTGTATTTATAAAGTGCCAAAATATTACCCAGCGCTGGACATTAACCAGATCGTGCAGCACAGTATGAGTACAAGGTAATGCTTAGTCAGTCACTGGAGATTAGGCAGATCCAGATCTCAGATCCATAGGATGGGTGTACGATAATGGAGGTGCGTGAACAGGTAGGAGACATTAGGATAAGGACCCTGCCCGAAGGCTTACAATCTAGAGGGAGAGGTAGGGACATGAAAGGTAGGGGACCAGAGTTCAGCTACGGGTTTAGAACACTAGTGAGGGGTGGTAGGCCAGAGTGAAAAGGTGAGTTTTGAGTGCCTAATAGCTAATAGGCTTGTGAGGTGCATGCTTCCATGGTGGCATTCATGCTGTAAGCTGCCAGAGTCTTGTCAGCACTTTGCTCAGAACATCTGATGCAGCCACCAACCACTGTCAGATAGAGCTCCAGTATGAATACACAGCTTGAGGTGGAAAGTTTTCAGCTGACTAAAACTAGAGGATGAATCAGGCTGAAACCAATGCCGACACTACCAGAGGTGCACCCTGGAAAATTGCCTCAGAACTCTAAGCTGGCTGTAAGCTCCAACCCCAGGTCACCCACAACTTAACTATGGTCCCCAGGTCCCCCTCAGAGTCTTCAGCAAAGTAGCATCTCACCTTTCCCAATATTCAGGCATCTATATCAGTCCATGGCTCCATGTGATCCCCGTCTTTGTCCTCACAGGGGTGCCTGTCCTTACTCGATGCATGTTATTACGTTTTAACATGCCACAACACAGGTCACAAAGATGATATGGCCAGCTGTGGATGAAGATGGAGATTACATAGAGCCACAGATTGACAGAGAAGCGCATCCGCTGGGACAGCTGAGATGCTACTTTGCCAAAGACTCTGCAGAGGCCCTGGGGACCACAATTAAGTTGGAGAAAGATCCATGCTCATACATGCTTACAGTTGTAGTGGCAACTACATAGTACAACTACAATAGTGGCATTGGTCTTTAAACGTATGGGACAATAAATGTATATTCATTTGTTTCTCTTTTTGTTTAGGGTGAAAATACTATAACTTTGCCTGATGATATCTGTACAGCCTATACATGCTCAAAAGGAAATGGACAGCTATATCCTACCATTTCACATCTCCTTTGTGAACATAACAGTGCAGACGAATGTGGTATTGTAAGTTGAAAACTTGATGAAACTCGAAATGTGCTTTGTTTGTATTTATTTAAGTACATTAATAACTTATAAATTAGGTTCTCAATTTTCAGATTGATTTCATTTATCTGATCGGATTGGTTAGGAGAGTTTTGTCCATAAAGTTTTGTCCATTTCTGATTGTTCGTTCATATGAAGAATCATTTGTAAACAATCGTTTGGTAAATGGTATCATTAGTGGCCACCTTAACAAGTCCCTTTCTACTTCCTTATGTCTAATGCTAATCTCTCAATATTGTAAACACCTCCCTAAAGCTTAACCCTTTCCCTGCAGTGTACATAGTTGCTGAGCAGTGATGAGGGAAAATGCTGATAAACTTTTTGAATTCAATTTCCTGAAAATAATGCAAAATTAGACTTTTTACTTTGAGCTAAAATGCCATCGGAAATAAGTTTGTAATAAGTTTGTGATTTTTTTTTGCAAATTTTTGCACTAAATTTTTTTTATTTTTGTGCTTTTTGTGAATTTCTACAGAAGAAAGTACAATTTTCTCCCTTTCTCCCTTTTATTGACAGAGCAGAGCAGCGTAGCTGTACTTTAGTGCCGAATTGGTGGTCCACTTAGATGTTCCCCACAGCCGCTCTGTACAGCACACCTCTGCACCATAGAGCTTCTGATGCCACTTGACATACTGTACATCAGGAGCCAAACAGAGTGGATGTGTGTTGCACCAAGCAGTTGTAGTAAACAGGAGAGTGGCCTGACTCAACGCTGGAGCAGGTAAAGCTTTTAGGGTTAAGGGGTAGTCGGCCAGACATGCTATGAAAAGGTGGAATGAGGTAGCAGCACTCATTACTTCTTATGGAAGAGGGGGGTGGTGGTTGCATGTAATGTGTGGAGGGAGTTCAGCAGGGAGAGGTTTTAGCCAGAATTGTTAATGGGGGAGGGGAGGGGGTGTTAGGTGAAACCTAGAGAGGTGCATCATGGGGATAGTGGGGATGTCCTTGATGTGTGGCAGTCTTACTTGTATTTCCATTCCTGTTGCTTATAGACAAACCTGTTAGCAGCCAAGACAAGCCACTAATACATCTAGTGATTATGAGCATTTACAGTTGTGGCACCTCTCCTACCTACAACACATCAGATGAATTGTCACTCATTTGGGCACCCACACTATTTTATAGTGTGTGACCTAATTCAAGGTAGTTTATGAGCCACAAGCATCATTTTGCCTGTGACCAGTGCTGCTCGGATACCACTTTTGTAAATCCGGATTGGATCCGAGATATCCAATCCGGGTAGGATATCCAACTTCAAACTTTTCTGATCCAAATCCGAATCAGATATCTGACCCCAGTATCTGGGATATCCGGGCACATTTGGATATCTGGATAGAAAAAAACGGAAGTGGCCTTTAAATTGCTTTAAAAACATTTTTTTGGGTAAATGAGGCATGTAGCATCATTATTTTTTAAAGGGAAACACTAATTGATGATGTAGGGACTTAAAATCCCCCCCAAAAAATAAATGGCTGTCAATTAACATAAGGACTAGGTTCCAGACAGCGGTCATGCAGCCCACATTGTGTCCAAAGTCCAACCGCACAACTGGGACATGGCAGTTTTCAGCCCAGACACCTCCAAAAAATTACACCGCTATTGTGTTTTGGGTTAAAGGGAACCAGAGAGGATCAAAAAAAGGTTTTATACATACCTGGGGCTTCCTCCAGCCCCATACGCATGGATCGCTCCCACGCCGCCTCACCCTCCTTATTATACCAGGGGGGGCTGGCCAGGGTTCCTTTCTGTGATTGGATGCCAGGGTTTAGGCTGGGAGCCATCTGATTGGCTAAATGATGTCATCTCCTTAGTTACAGTATTCGGATCTGGATATCCGCCGGATAGCCAGGTATGCAACCAAATATCCGCAGATAGCTATCCGGATTTGCACAGAAATCTGGAATCCGAATCGGATAGCTGAAAAAAGGCTGGATATCCGGGTTACACGGATATTCAGACTCTGGATGATCAGCACTGCCTGTGACTGTTTAATTTGGGTGCCAGGATTTGGTTTGACAATGGAATAACAAGCACTAACTGTTATGATTTTGGCTAGGAGTACTTGATTTGGAAACCAGTGATTGGCTTACATCAATAGACAAAGTGCAGGTTATTAGGATTTCAGCCACCCAGTGCTTAGCTTTGGCATTAGTAGAACAGATGTGAATTCCGGTAGGGTTAGTTCTTGAGTAGGGGAAGTGTTAGAGAATATGGTATGGTGATGTTAAATTTATCTCTTAGGGTTAGGAGGACAAGGTTAATTAAAGCAATACGCTTTGTCAGGAAAGCAGTTAAAATTAAGAAGGAAATATTAGGATTGGGCATCATGGTTAAAATTATGTGTCAGCAAGAAGGATTCCATTATGTAGGTAAGTAATGAGTAATTGAGACATGGGGAGAAACATTACTGCAAACAGAACAAACAGCTTGATGTTGTGCCAGTGGTAAAATGAACAACGCCTGAATTAGTCATACCCCACCACCCATGTCAATCTCCAAACTCTGTACCAATGCAGAGATTAGAGGTTCATCTATTCAAGCAATGTGTTCCAAACTTCCCAGTAACCAGTAATAGAGAAATTCCAAAACTCATTGCAAGGTGGGTTGTGTTTTTTACTGGCAACCCACAAGGATAAATATATAAAGTTGCACCTAATATCCCCCTTGGCGGTTTTCATTTTAGCTTCAAGGAGTTCAGCTCTGCTAAATTAATTTTACACGTAGCATTGTGTATAGAAAGGTAGTAATCATTACACCATACATCATTGTGATTGTTTTCTTACAGGGCCAGGATTATGTGAAAGATCCTGATTTGTGTTGTGGACGATGTGTACAAAAACAATGTATTTTCACAGAGAAAGATGGACGTATCGTATTTGTGCCGGTAAGCATCATCTAATTAGTCTGCATAACAGTGTTGGTGAGATTTCTGTAGTGGATGCTTGACAAAGATCAGGGGTCCTATGGTGCAGTATTATAAGGTATTTGGATGATGTACCTACAATGTTATTTATACTCACAAAAGTGGGTTGCAGATCCCTGCAACCACCATATAAAGCCTGTGGGAAATTTACTGTTCCCAGTCATTTTTACAGCCTAATACTGGAATATGGAAGGTCACTCTCCTTGGGATCTTTAAAGTTTTGAATAAAATTCAATCTGAGGTCTGAACTATACATAGTACTGTGGTGGAGGCACCCTTTAGGGCTCGTTTCCACTAGCGCAAATTTGCATGCATTTTTTGCATGCAGATTCGGATAACCAATTCAAGTAAAAGGGCCTGTTTCCACTTGACAGGAAAACTGAGCATTTTGATGTGCAGGAAAAATCTGCACAGCAGAGCCATAAGAATTTGCACACCGCACACACCGCTTTCGATTCACATGTAATGTATTTAATAGGAATTTGCATTGCGTTTTCACTGTGCAAATTTTCCATGAGAATTTGCATATGTTTTTGTGTAAACTCAATGTAAAAGCACACAGGCACTGACGCAAATTCGCATGAAAATTTGCATACAAATGCATACAAATTTGTTTATGCATTTTCCACAAAGAAATCGCATCGCGCTAGTGGAAACTGACCCTAAATCATAAATAAAACTACGGAAGCTAAAATGTGTTCATTGGAAAGAAAAAGGAAAGGTATCGGTAATTTCTTCTCTTTCTAGTAGAATTCACACCAGCTTGACTGGAAAATATTTTTACTCAAGCACAAACATTTTTTTTTTCATTCAAGCACAAAAATTTCTATTGGTAACACATTTTGCAGGTGCTCATCCACTTCCTCGGGTTAGTATCAAGACATTTAACATGCGCCTAGAAATACAAAGTGTAACGTGCAGTGCACACAGATTTGCATTGAATGCAGATTGTCACTTATTGTGGAATTACTGAAGACCAAACCACAGGTAAAAGTGAAATAATGTGAAGGTTTACTTACAAGTGCAGGATATATACAAGTGATGCTGCAATTGGTGCATGAGCATAAATACAAATAGCAGTATAATTGCAAACAACTAGCAATACAATTGCAGGCAAACATCTTACAATCAGACATGCCACAAACCAGTGAATATACAGTGGGATGCGAAAGTTTGGGCAACGTTGTTAATTGTCATGATTTTCCTGTATAAATCGTTGGTTGTTACGATGTAAAATGTCAGTTAAATATATCATATAGGAGACACACAGAGTGATATTTGAGAAGAGAAATGAAGTTTATTGGCTTTACAGAAAGTGTGCAATAATTGTTTAAACAAAATTAGGCAGGTGAATAAATTTGGGCACCACAAAAAAGAAATGAAATCAATATTTAGTAGATCCTCCTTTTGCAGAAATTACAGCCTCTAAACACTTCCTCTAGGTTCCAATGAGAGTCTGTATTCTGGTTAAAGGTATTTTGGACCATTCCTCTTCACAAACAGCTCTAGTTCATTCAGGTTAGATGGCTTCCGAGCATGAACAGCTCTCTTTAACTCACACCATAGATTTTCAAATATATTTAGGTCTGGGGACGGAGATGGCCATTCCAGAACATTGTACTTGTTTCTCTGCATGAATGCCTTATATAGATTTTGATCAGTGTTTAGGGTTGTTGTCTTGTTGAGAGATCCAGCCCGGCCCAGCTTCAGCTATGTCACCGATTCCTGGACATTGGTCTCCCGAATCTGCTGATACTGAGTGGTATCCATGCGTCCCTCAACTTTGGCAAGATTCGCAGTCCCTGCACTGGCCGCACTGCCTGACAGCATGATACCACCATATTTTACTGTAGGTAGCAGGTATTTTTCTTGAAATGCTGTGTTGTTTTTCCTCCATGCATAACACCCCTTGTTATGCAAAATAACTCAATTTTAGTTTCATCAGTTCACAGCACCTTATTCCGAAATTAAGCTGGCTTGTCCAAATGTGCTTTAGCATACCTCAAGCGGCTCTGTTTGTGCTGTGGGCAGAGAAAAGGCGTCCTCTGCATACAGCATCTCCTTGTGTAAAGTGTGCCGAAATGGCTCAACGATGCACAGTGACTCCATCTGCAGCAAGATGATGTTGTAGGTCTTTGGTGCTGGTCTGTATGTTGACTGTTCTCACCATTTGTTGCTTCTGTCTAACAGAGATTTTTCTTGGTCTGCCACTTTGAGCCTTAACTTGAACTGAGCCTCTGGTCTTCCATTTCCTCAAAATGTTCCTAACTGTGGAAACAGACAGCTGAAATCTCTGAGACGGCTTTCTGTATCCTTCTCCTAAACCATTATGGTGAACAAACTTTGTCCTTAAGGTCATTTAAGAGTTGTTTTCAGACCCCCATGTTGCTACTCTTCAGAGGAAATTAAAAGAGGAGAGAAACTTACAATTGACCCCCTTAAATACTCTTTCTCATAATAAGATTCACCTTTGTATGTAGGTCAGAGGCCAATAATTAGTTCTAAAGGTTTTGGAATCAATAAAATGACAACAGTGCCCACATTTATGCACCTGCCTAATTTTCTTTAAACAATTATTGCACACTTTCTGTAAATCCAATAAACTTTATTTCACTTTTCAAATATCACTCTGTGTGTCTCCTATATGATATATTTACGGTAACTGACATTTTCTATTGTAACAGCCAACGATTTATACAGGAAAATCATGACAATTAACAAGGTTGCCCAAACTTTTGCATCCCACTGTACTGTATATACACAGTGTGCAGTTTGGGCAACCTTGTTAATCATCATGGGTTTCCTGTATAAATTGCTGGTTGTTACGATAAAAAATGTCAGTTAAAATACCGTATATCCTTGAGTATAAGCCGAGTTTTTGAGGCAAAAAAAGTGACCCAAAAGTGGGGGTCTCGGCTTATACTCGAGTGCCCACCTCCCCGAGTGCACCTTTATTCCGCAGAGTGTAAAAAAAAAAAAAAAAAAAGCTGAGCAGTGCAATTGGTCCAGTAACTTCCCCCTTCCGCTCGCCACTATGTGTACAGTAACCCGCGCACCCCTCTCCCGCTATGTGTAAAGGGCAGTAATCTGCGTGACATTCTCTCCCCGGAAGACTGGAGTGTGTGGCCAACCTTGAAATTGTCCTCTGTGTCCCCCGAGTGTCACCATATGCAGCGCGGCTTTGAGTAACTCACAGTGATCCGCGCTGTGTTGGGATTCCTCTTCCTGCCTGTCGCAGGTTCGTTGCTATGACGCCGCACGTGGTGCACGTGATTGAGTCATAGCAACGAGCCTGCGACAGGCAGGAAGAGGCATCCCAACACAGTGTGGGTCACTGTGAGTTACTCAAAGCCGCGCTGCATATGGTGACACTTGGGGGACACGGAGGACAATTTCAAAGTTGGCCACACACTCCAGTCTGCCGGGGAGAGAATGTCACGCAGATTACTGCCCTTTACACATAGCGGGGAGGGGGCACACGGGTTACTGTACACATAGTGGCAAACAGGGAAAGGGGGGCACAGATTACAGTACACATAGCCACGAGCGAGAGGGGAGGGGGGGAGTTATGTGATCATTAATGCTGGTCAGCTTTTTTTCCCTATTTTTACACATTGCAGTGGGGGAGTGCAGGGGGGCACGCTGCCATTAGTGAAATCTTTTAAAGCGGAACTAAACTCAGTACTTTCTCTCTGCTCTATAAGATACGCAACCTAAGATATTAAAGAAAAACATTTCTTTGTTGCAGCGGATACAAAATCCTGCAATACATCCGCAGTGCATCTACTTCCTGCTTTCATGGAAGCATACAGATTAACATCCTGTGCTTTCAAATAAGCTTATTTTGCCTTGACAGTCAGGTGACACAGGAGAGATCAAATTACAATTTGTGATTAGACAGATGAGGAGGAGGAAATATTATTTTTATTATTAATATTGCTGCATTTCTTACCCTCGGCCTATACTCGGATCAATCATTTATTCCAGGTTTTTTAGGTAAAAAGTTGGGGTGTTGGCCTATACTCGAGTCGGCTTATAATCGAGTATATACGGTATATCATATAGGAGACACACACAGAGATATTTTAGAAGTGAAATTAAGTGTATTTGATTTACAAAAGTGTGCAATAATAGTTTAAATAAAATTAGGCAGGTGCATAAATTTGGGCACTGTTGTCATTTTATTGATTCCAGAACATTTAGAACTAATTATTGCAACTCAAATTGGCTTGACAAACTCAGTGACCCCTGACCTACATACACAGGTTAATCCAATTATGAGAAAGAGTATTTAGGGGGTCATTTGTAAGTTTCCCTGCTCTTTTAATTTTCTCTGAAGAGTAGCAACATGGAGGTCTCAAAATAACTCTCAAATGACCTGAAGACATTTACCATCATGGTTTAGGGGAAGGATACAGAAAGCTGTCTCAGAGATTTCACCTGTCTGTTTCCACAGTTAGGAACATACTGTATTGAGGAAATGAAAGACCAGAGGCTCAGTTCGAGTTAAGACTCGAAGTGGCAGACCAAGAACAATCTCGGATAAACAGACTGCTGAGAACAGTCAGAGTCAACCCACAAACCAGCACCAAAGACCTACAACATCATCTTGCTGCAGATGGAGTCAATGTGCATAGTTCAACTATTCAGCGCACTTTACACAAAGAGATGTTGTATGTGAGAGTGATGCAGAGAAAGCCTTTCGTCCGCCCACAGCACAAACAGAGCCGCTTGAGGTATGCTAAGTAGAGATGGCCCAAACGGTTCGCCCGCGAACGGTTCCAGTCGAACTTTGGGTGGTTCGCGTTCGCCACCGAAGGCGGACTTTTGAGAACAACTTTGACCCTCTACATCACAGTCAGCAGGCACATTGTCGCCAATCAGACTACACACACTCCTGGAGCCCCACCCCCCTTATAAAAGGCAAGGTTCTCCTGCCGTTTTTCTCACTCATCTGCCTACAGTAATTACTTAAGGGACAGCTGCTGACAGACTCTGCTGGGGAAAGCTTAGTTAGGCTCTTGTAGACTTGTTAGCTTGCTCCTGGCTGATTGTTATTCCTTATATTGCACCACAACTCCCTCCTCCTCCCCTCCTTCCGGAGGGAGGAGGGTCTCATCTTCCGGGGAGTTGTAGGATTTCAAAAGCTAGCTTACATACCTTGGCCGGGAATTGAACCCAGGTCTAATGCTTAGTAGGCAGCTCTCTTCACCACTATACCACCACCAACACTACATGCTGAAGCCAGCCTAGCATGTACCATTATGATATATCCAAGAGAAAAATTAGCTTACTTAGGGATTTGTAGGATGTCAAAAGCCAACTCACATTGGGCAGGAATTGAGCCCAGGCCTACCGATCTGTAGGCTGCTATCCTAACCATTATACCACCAACACAACACACTACAATGCTACATGCTGAAGCCAGCCTAGCATGCACCATTATGATATATCCAAGAGAAAAATGAGCTTGCTTAGGGATTTGTAGGATTTCAAAAGCCAACTCACATTGGCCAGGAATCAAACCTAGGCCTACTGCATGGTAGGCTGCTATCCTAACCATTATACTACCAACACACTACAATGCTACATGCTGAAGCCAGCCTAGCATGTACCATTGTGATATACCCAAGAGAAAAATTAGCTCTCTCTCTCTCTCTCTAGGACTTGATGCCATTGAACTGATGGACATACGTCCATCGAGTTCAACCAGAAAATAAAGTAGAACACCAGCCTGATCCCTCACATACCCTTTTGATCTAGAGGAAGGTGAAAACCCCTCGAAGGCATGGTTCAATTAGCCCCAAAAGGGAAAAAAATCCTTCCCGACTCCAGATGGCAATCAGATAAAATCCCTGGATTAACACTACTGGGCATTACCTAGTAATTATAGCCATGATGTCTTTCAATGCAAGGAAAGTATCTAAGCCCCCTTTAAATGCAGATTAAGAATTTGCCATTAGAGTTGGGCTGAACGGTTCGCCTGCGAACGGTTCCAGGCGAACTTTGGGGGTTCGCGTTCGCCTGCATCAGGCGAACTTTTGCGGAAGTTCGATTCGCCCCATAATGCTGTATTGAGCAAAATTTTTAGCCTCCATTTCACTGTCAGCAGACATGTTATTGTCAAACACACTGCTTTCAGTGTTAGAGAACCCGCCCACCCTCCCTTCAAGCTAGGTCCTTTATACCATTTGCCTCAGTTGTCTGCCTACACTAATTAATTATGGGACAGCTGGTACACACTCTGCTAGGGAGATTTTAATTCCTCCCTCCTCCCCTTCTACCCTTCTAGCTATTCCCTCCTCCCTCCTACCGGAGGGAGGAGGGTCTCTTCTGCCAGGGAATTATACTATTTTAAAAACCAGTATACATCATACCATAGCTGGTACATCATACCATAGCTGGGAATACATACATGAGTATACATCATACCATAGCTGGGAATCGAACCCAGATCTCACTGTGTGGTGGACACGTCACCCTAAGCACTGTACCACTACAGAAGTAAGTGAAGCTAGCCTAAAATTTAACATTTATGCTCAATGCAATAGAACCATTAGGTTGCTTAAAGGAGAACTGTAGTGAGAGGTATATGGAGGCTGCCATATTGATTTCCTTTTAAGCTATACCAGTTGCCTGGCAGCTCTGCTGATCTATTTGGCTGCAGTAGTGTGAATCACACCAGAAACAAGCATGCAGCTAATCTTGTCAGATCTTACAAAAATGTCAAACACCAGATCTGCTGCATGCTTGTTCAGGGTCTAGGGCTAAAAGTATTGGAGGCAGAGGATCTGCAGGATAGCCAGGTAACTGGTATTGCTTAAAAGGAAATCAATATGGTAGCCTCCATATACCTTTCACTACAGTTCTCCTTTAAAGGGAACCTTAACTGAGAGTGATATGGCTGTTTCCTGTAAACAATACCAGTTGCCTGGCAGTCCAGCTGATCTTTGTGACTGCAATAGTGGCTGAATCACACCCTGAAACAAGCATGCAGCTAATCCAGTCTGACTTCAGTCAGAGCACCTGATCTGCATGCTTGTTCAGGGGCTGTGGCTAAAAGTATTAGAGACACAGGATCAGCAGGCAATTCAGGCAACTGGTATTATTTTAAAAGGAAAAATTAGCTGCATGCTTGTTTCTGGTGTGATTCACACTACTGCAGCCAAATAGATCAGCAGGGCTGCCAGGCAACTGGTATAGCTTAAAAGGAAATCAATATGGCAGCCTCCATATACCTCTCACTACAGTTCTCCTTTAAGCAACCTAATGGTTCTATTGCATTGAGCATAAATGTTAAATTTTAGGCTAGCTTCCCTTACTTCTGTAGTGGTACAGTGCTTAGGGTGACGTGCCCACCACACAGTGAGATCTGGGTTTGATTCCCAGCTATGGTATGATCTGGTGTTTGACATTTTTGTAAGATCTGACAAGATTAGCTGCATGCTTGTTTCTGGTGTGATTCACACTACTGCAGCCAAATAGATCAGCAGGGCTGCCAGGCAACTGGTATAGCTTAAAAGGAAATCAATATGGCAGCCTCCATATACCTCTCACTACAGTTCTCCTTTAAGCAAGCTAATGGTTCTATTGCATTGAGCATAAATGTTACATTTTAGGCTAGCTTCACTTACTTCTGTAGTGGTACAGTGCTTAGGGTGACGTGTCCACCACACAGTGAGATCGGGGTTTGATTCCCAGCTATGGTATGATGTACCAGCTATGGTATGATGTATACTGGTTTTTAAAATAGTATAATTCCCTGGCAGAGGAGGGAGGAGGGAATAGGTAGAAGGGTAGGAGGGTAGGAGGGTGGAATTAAAATCTCCCTAGCAGAGAGTGTAGCAGCTGTCCCATAACTAATTAGTGTAGGTAGGCAAATGGTATAAAGGACCTTGCTTGGAGGAGGGAGGGTCCTCCAGCAGTGATGTGTATTTCACTCAATTAGGTTTGGCTCCAGGTATTAGAGCTTTTGAAACATGTTTTCTATCATTTTTCCAGTTGATAGAATTTTTTAAAACTTTGAAAGTTCGCCTCCCCATTGAAGTCTATGGCGGTTCGCGAACTTTTTCGCGAACCGAAACTTTCGCGGAAGTTCGCGAACAGGGTTCGCGAACCTAAAATCGGAGGTTCGGCCCAACTCTATTTGCCATAACTACTTCCTGTGGCAATGCATTCCACATATTAATCACTCTTATTGTAAAGAACCCTTTCCTAAATAAATGGCTAAAACGTTTTTCCTCCATGCGCAGATCATGTTCTCTAGTCCTTTGTGAAGGCCTAGGGACGAAAAGCTCATCCACCAAGCTTTTATATTGCCCTCTGATGTATTTACACATGTTAATTAGATCCCCTAGGTTACAGTAGTTTCTGCGAATATGTTAGAGTACTTGTACCCGCCTAGTAGGAAAAGATGAGGAGAGAGAGAAGTTGAGTAAGTTATGGTCAGATAGAGGGAGCGGAGCATTAGTAAAATCAGTGATAAAACAGATATGAGTGAATATGAGGTCAAGTCTATGGCCATCAGTGTGAGTTGAAGCAGTGGACCACTGAGACAAGCCATAGGAGGAGGTGAGTGACAGAAGTTTGGTGACAACAGAACTATTGGTATCAACAGGGGAGAGCTTCGTAAAGTATTTTCTGTTTCTCCTCCGGTCTCTAAATATATGCCCCTATGGGCTAGCATAACACAATGTTTTTTTGGGATTTGCAAGAGAGGGGGGTAGAATGTTTTTGACACCTGATTGGTCTCCGTAGGGGGAAGCTGTCTTTTCCAGAAATAAAAACCAAGTTCTCAATACCCAAACAACACTTTCTGTTTTATGACCAGTTACGATCCTATGTTCTTAATAAGGCTGGCAGACTGTCCACAATAGTTACATTGAATGAGTTTGATAGCTTTTTGTCCACCACATCCTAAACATTTTTATTTCCACTATTCAGTCAAACCTCCAAAAAATAAACATGTACACTAAGGCATTATGTAGTCTAACCAAGTGGTCCAAAGATATATCTGAAGAGAGCGTAGAGACAAAAATTTTGGAGGAGTATCGCGTCATCCATAAACTGATATCTAGGAAGATCTGGTGGGAATGTCAATTCAAACTTATACATAGAGAAAAATATGCTTTCAACGTTAAATATAAGTCTCCTCCTCCCCATTACACACCCCATTGTCCAAAGTGTACCCTTCCAATTGCAGATTTATTTCATTGTATGTGGTCATGCCGTTATATTGGTGTTTTGGAAAAAAAAGTATACATTATACATCAAAAGCATATGTAAGGTATGATCTGATGTTTCTCCACTATAGATGCTGTTTAACTACGCTGTTCCATTTGGAATTTTCAAATATTCCAAATGGGTACCTAACGAAACAACTTCAGTGCATATTGGGGCGGTTGGAGATAACATAATTTGACTACAGAAAATATGGTAGACAACCAGAGATGACAAGAGGGAGGGTGGGATGGCTACATCTTTGTTGCCAAATTTAAGTGTCAAGACATCTGCACTATATTTTCTGTAAACGAGGTTTCATGTGATGTTGTGAGAAGATATTTGTTATTGTATTAGGTCTCAGACACTTATGCATTGTTTGTTGATGTATTTTCAAATCATAGACACAAATAAAATGTTTTTTTTTTTAAAAGATCAATGGCTGCTTGTTATGCGTACGTTAAAAAAGGGCATCTGGAAAAAAGGGCGCAGGGTTTTAAACGATAAACATGAATAACGTTTAAAAAAAAAATTGTGCTATGTTTCGTTTAAAAATAATGTTTTATAAAGGTATAAATCATTAAATAATGTGTATGAAATCGGCAATTGTAACAACGTTAATCTACCCTGTTGAAAAAGTGAAATGTATAATAACGTTTTATAAAAGATTAATAAGAATTTTACTAAAGCTATACCTAACCCTACTCTCATACAAAACCCTCCCTGTACCTACCCCTAACCCCTAGACACCCCTGATGGTGCCTAAACCTAAGACCCCCCTGGTGGTGCCTAAACCTAAGACCATCCAGGTGGTGCCTAACCCTAAGACCCACCAGGTGGTGCCTAACCCTAAGACCCCCCAGGTGGTGCCTAACCCTAAGACCACCCTGGTGGTGCCTACTGCCTAAACCTAAGACCCCCCTGGTGGTGCCTAAATCTAAGACCCCCTGTGATAAGCATTAATAACGTTTGAAAAAATATAGTGCTGTTTTTCGGTTAAAAATAATGTTTTAAAAAAGATTGTACTGTTTTTCGTTTAAAAATAATGTGTAAAAAATTATAAATCATTAAATAATGTGTATTTATGAGAAGCAGTTATAAAACAGTAAAAGTCTCCAGGCGCCGCTTGTAAAACGTTATTTTTCTCCGGCGCCCTTTTTTCCTGTTGAGAATAAACATACATATATCCAGGCACATCGCCTCTAGTTAGGACATTAAATAAATTATTAGGGAAAGGGAGGTGCTGAAGGGGGTGTGGCTAGAAAACAGCAAAAATCTATTAACCCTTCGCACACTCACATGCAAATGTTCAAACAATTGCATTCACAGATTGAGTGAGTGTGCGAAGGGTTAATAGATTTTTGCTGTTTTCTAGCCACACCCCCTTCAGCACCTCCCTTTCCCTAATAATTTATTTAATGTCCTAACTAGAGGCGATGTGCCTGGATATATGTATGTTTATTCTTATCATTGACCCCTGTGGCTAGGGTCCATTTCGGTGCACTCCCCCCTTCCCCTGTATGTTTGTTAGCATGCAGACAGCTTATGCTGGTGTATGCGCATGGTGCACATGGACACATAACATTAGCTCCCTTGTGCGATTGGTAAGATGCACTGTCTTTCCCAGGAGAGGAAGTTAGGATGTGTGCTCCTAATCCATTGATAGGTTTGATGCAATGAATGTGTTTGCATGTCTGCACTATGCATGTTACAGGGCCAGAGTTAGGACACCTATGTTCACCTGGGTACTTCTGCGCAGTATAGGTGATTAAGCATAAGAATGCATTCTTCTGTGAACTAAAACCCTGGCTTTTAATTTAGCTGTAGGGATAACAGTTGTGCCTGGATGAGTGAATCTGTGAATGCAATTGTTTGAACATTTGCATGTGAGTGTGCGAAGGGTTAATAGATTTTTGCTTTTTTCCTGTTGGGCGCCCATTAAACGATATTTATTATGGGAGTGAATGGTGGCGCCCTTTTTGTCCACTTGCCTCAGACAGAATTTACTGTTTCCGTTTGTTATAGACTGAGTGGGCATTCCAAAGGGCAACAGAGATAGGTGGGGGATTAGTGGGGAGAAGTGGAATAAGGTTATGGCAGTTGGGAGTTGAATGCAGTTAGAGAAAGCAAAGAGGGTCCAGGCAGGGCCGGCCCGCTCATGAGGCGGGGTGAAACTTTTGCCTCAGGCGGCAAATTTCCAGGGGCGGCATCCGCTCGTCCGTGCGGGGAGCCGGCCGCCGAGCTGGAGGGGTAGCTGGCAGGATGGGGGTATTGGGCCTAGCGGCGGGGAGGGGGGGTCGGACCCCCCCCCCCCTCCCTCGCCTGGGTCCCCCGTCCTCCGCTCCCCTCCAGCCTTACATAGAAGCAGCCGCTATTTGTAAGAGGCACGGGCGGGGAGGACTCACCTCTTCCTCGATCCAGCGTGCGCTCCACTGACGTCACTTTCTGCAACGCTGCAGGAAGTGATGTCAGTGGAGCGCACGCTGGGAAGAGGTGAGTCCTCCCCGCCCGTGCATCTTACAAATAGCGGCTGCTTCTTCTATGTAAGGCTGGAGGGGAGCGCAGTTCGGGGGACCCAGGCGAGGGAGGGGGGGTACGACCCCCTCCCCGCCGCTAGGCCCAATACCCCCATCCTGCCAGCTACCCCTCCAGCTCGGCGGCCCCCAGAGCGCCCCCCCACCGGGGGGGGGGGGGGGTGGCGGAGGAAAAAATTTTTTCGCCTCAGGCGGAAAATTCTAGGGCCGGCCCTGGGTCCAGGGTTAGGTGAAATGTCTCCTGCAGAAAGGAGGAGGAAATTACGTTGTAAAAAGAACAAAATCTTATGAGAAGCAAGCTGTGGATAGGATAAAAGAGAAGGTGAAATGTACAGCAAATTGCTGACAGCAGGTGGATGTAGTGTGTGTAGAGATTTGAGGATAGCAGGGGAAAGCAGGCTCATAGTGAACCTTCTAATTCAATTCTGGTCGAATTCTTTGTATTTTCATAACACTTAAACTTACAGATGCACTTTAAAGAGACTCTGAAGTCTCAAGAAAATCATCTTTTTATTTTAAAAATGTGTTTAATATGCTAGCCCTACCAAAACCGCCGCAATCCCGTGCCTGTAATCTAACGAAATCCCCCCCAACTTCCTGGGGGGGGGGGGCAATCCGGGGAGCGCTTCCGTAAGAAGCAGAGTTATGAGCCGCAGCTTTGCCTCTCAGCGCGTCTGTCAGCCCGGATCGCCGCCTCTCCCCGCCCCTCTCAGTCTTCCTTCACTGAGAGGGGCGGGGGAGAGGCGAAGATCCGCCACTGATAGACACGAATGGAGGCAGAGCTGCAGCTCATAGCTCTGCCTCCTATAGCAGCAAAATCCACAACCGAGAATGTCGTGGATTTTGCGGGGGAGAGGGAGGGGGAAGTTAGGGGAGATTTAGTTAGATTTCAGCGGCGAGGATGCGGCGGTTTAGGTAGGGCTAGCATGTTAAACACATTTTTTAAATAAAAAGATGATTTTTCTGACACTTCAGTGTCTCTTTAAGTTCAGATGCTCCAACTGACCAATGGTCATAATTGGCTTCCTAGCTTAGCTATATGCAAACAGGCTGCCAGCATATTAATTTGCAGACTGAATGCAGGTGTGATGGTGGATTGGGAATTTCAGCCTTGCAGGTAGAATTCAAAGGAGCTTCTCAGTTCAGATCAAACACAGCATACAAGCAAACTCTGGTAGCCGTTTGGGTAATAAATTGTAGACCAGTAAATTGAGGCTATGACTTCAGTCTCATCTATTAATTATTTTCTATCTGATTGCATCAATATCTGCCCGTCTATGGTACGACTCCACTCCAGTCTCATAGATCATTATTTTCTATATATAATCAAAATTAAGGTTCCTGATTACAGTTACTAATGAAATAAATTACGATTGTTTTCCAAAAGTTTGCATTCAAATTTTGCCTTGTAATTGCAAACTACGATGCAAAATTATGATTATGGAAGAGAGAGGGAAAAGAGCGCCGGCACTGCTGTCATACACGTTTATTCCATATTCATTGGAAGGTAAAAACACATTTGTCCATACAAAAAAAGAAGAATGAGACACATACCGTTGATACCAAATGGATGGTGCGGTGGGTGCAAGGGGTGGTGGTGCAGGGCCTGACGGCCGTTTCGCGCTATTTGTGCTTCTACGGAGGCTGCCGGCAGCATACACCCTAACATTGGATCAAGCTGCTCTCCCCCTCCTCTTTTCCTTGATGGTAGACGGCTTGCTGTGCCAGCATCTCTTTCTCTCTATTTACCTCTTGAAAAATTATGATTATGCTAAATTCGTCCTCATTTCTATTCATGACTTTATTTACCTGGACTCCGTATCCTCTATGAGATGTTTGCGAAACTGGGTGAATAATGATAGTTTAATTTAGGACCATATGTAAAGTCACTGGTTCAGCTAAAGCCATTTTTTACATTTAATATGCTCCCTAATTTTGTTTTCTAGGCAGGACAGTCTGCTGTCTCCACCTCCGACAGCTGTGTCACCTACAACTGCATGATGTCAGCAGGAGTTCTCACATCAACTCAAACTCAGGAGAGTTGCCAGTATCAGAGTCAGAATGACTGTGGACCTGTAAGTTATTAGAGTATTTTACTGTCACTATATAGAACTACTATCATCCAACTGTTCAATAGAGAAATTATGAACTGTAACTTACTATTCATGTACAATTCTTAAATAGCTGTTCAGACAAATGGCAACTAGCAGATGCAAGCGGTCATTTTCAGCACTCTGCAATTGAAAAAGTACCAAAAAGTAGATGAAAAAGTACTGTCAAAATTATTCTGAGCATTTTCTTGCATGTTGTTGGCTTAAAAGCAATTAACTTTTTCTCCTGAGTTTTCTCCTAAGTGATATTTTCAAACTTGCCAAATGCATTTAAAATCACAAGCAAGCAAGAAAAAACTTAAAATAGTTTTGATAGTACTTTTCCACCTACTTTTTGGTACTTTTTCAATAGCAAAGTGCTGAAAATGTATTGTAAACAGGAGATGAAATCGCCTTAAAAGCGCTAGTGCAATGGCCACGTATATGAGTGTTTTCACATAAGCGATCTGCTTTCAACTAAATCGCAAACGTGGCTCTTGCACCATTTTCTGAGCATTTGTATTCGACAGAAAGTATAGGGAATTCGCAAAGTACATGAAAAAGCGCTTTGAATTGCAATTTTTCCGAGCCCTTTAATAAATACATTGTATTTATTTATTACCGGGTCAAAGAGTTCACTTCCTGACTAACGTCAGGTAGTGAAAAAATTAATCGCTGAGCAGCGATAAATTTTTTCACTACCTGACGTTAGTCAGGAAGTGAACTCTTTGACCCGGTAATAAATAAATACAATGTATTTATTCATTAACCTTCCTGGCGGTAAGCCCGAGCTGAGCTATGCCGCCGGAAGGCACCGCTCAGGCCCCGCTGGGCCAATTTGCATAAATTTTTTTTTTGCTACACACAGCTAGCACTTTGCTAGCTGCGTGTGCAATCCGATTGCCGCCGCTCCCCGCCGATCCGCCGCTATCCGTCGCGCCGCAGCCGCCCCCCCCAGACCCCGAGCGCTGCCTGGCCAATCAGTGCCAGGCAGCGCTGAGGGGTGGATCAGATTCCCCTTTGACATCACGACATCGAGGATGTCGGTGACGTCATCACGTCCATCGCCATGGCGACAGGGGAAGCCCTTCAGGAGATCCCGTTCTTTGAACGGGATCTCCTGATCTCCGATCGCCGGAGCCGATCGGAGGGGCTGGGGGATTCCGCTGAGCAGCGGCTATCATGTAGCGAGACCTCGTCTCGCTACATGATATAAAAAAAAATAAATAAAAAAAAAAACGGCTGTGCTGCCCCCTGGCGGATTTTAATAAACCGCAAGGAGGGTTAAAGGGCTTGAAAAATCGCAATTCAAAGCGCTTTTTCAAGTACTTTGCGAATTCCCTCTCCGTCAGGTAAGCGAAAAGCGCAGGGAAAAGCGTTTTGAAAAGCGCTCACCAAATCGCTCGCGCTTGCGATAGCGCTGTCGATTTTTAATGTAAACATGGCCTAAAGGTTAATTATATATGGGCCATTTTACTTATAAGATGTGAAAATGTCACAATACCACAAGAAAAAAAGTGAATTGGATTGAGCACAATGGATCTAGTTCACCGAATGCAGTGTGAGCAAGGCCTCTTGCACACTGCATGCATTTCCGATTCCGCTTTTTAATCGGTTTTTACTTCCAATGCCGATTCATTTTTTTAATCTTTACTGCATGCTGCGTTTTTTTGATCCGTTTTTCTGTTGAATGTATTCAGGGAAAATCGGAATTGAAAATCGGAATCAGAAACAGAATCAGAATTGGAATCAGAATCAGAAAACGGATTTGCAGTGTGCAAGGAGCCTTAGTGCTGCTGTGCTAAAAGATGTTCTGACAGTTGCATTTTTATGATTTATCACTTTTATTCCAGGAATCCTTGTGTAACACCACTTACCAGTATTAAAGGACCACTATCATGAAAAATCATAAAAAGTAAAGTACATGTAAACTTATACAAATAAGAACAGAGGCGGCCTTAGAGTATGCGGGGCCTGGGGCAGGTGTCATATGCGGGGCCTAGATATGCTGTAGATACAACACACGCTGTGGTTACACACACACAGATATGCTGTAAATACACATACACACATATGCCGTGGATACATACACACACATAGTGGCGTAGTTAGGTAAAATGGTTCCTATGGCCAACACTGAAATTACAGTACCGTATATACTCGCATACAAGCCGAATTTTTGACCCCCAAAAAGGGGGCCAAAAGTTGGGGGGTCGGCTTGTATGCGAGTCGTGGGTGGTGGTCTGCGCCCCCCGCCCGCCCGCTTGCTCGCCCCCTCCCTCCGCGGCCGCTGCTGCTGTTGCTATTACCTGCTTCAGCGGCCGCTTCCTAATCCGGGTTCCCCTCTTCATCCTGCGGACTCCGTAAGTGTATCACAGCAGCGCGCCCGGCGCTGCTGCTGTGACGATGCAGGGGGCAGGAAAGAGCGGTTCCCCTGGTAACGGCGCATCGCCGTTACCAGGGGAACCGCTCTTTCCTGGCCCCTGCATCGTCACAGCAGTAGCGCCGGGCGCGCTGCTGTGATACACTTACGGAGTCCGCAGGATGAAGAGGGGAACCCGGATTAGGAAGCGGCCGCTGAAGCAGGTAATAGCAGCAGCGGCCGCGGAGGGAGGAAGGGAGCGTGTGGGGCAGTGCGGGGCAGGGCACTATACTAGCTATACTGAGCACTATACTAGCTAAACTGGGGCACTATACTAGCTAAACTGGGGCACTATACTAGCTAAACTGAGCACTATACTAGCTATACTGGGCACTATACTAGCTAAACTGGGGCACTATACTAGCTAAACTGAGCACTATACTAGCTAAACTGGGGCACTATACTAGCTAAACTGGGGCACTATACTAGCTAAACTGAGCACTATACTAGCTATACTGGGCACTATACTAGCTATACTGAGCACTATACTAGCTATACTGAGCACTAGTACTAGCTAAACTGGGGCACTATACTAGCTAAACTGAGCACTATACTAGCTATACTGAGCACTATACTAGCTATACTGGGCACTATACTAGCTATACTGAGCACTATACTAGCTATACTGAGCACTATACTAGCTATACTGAGCACTTTACTAGCTATACTGAGCACTATACTAGCTATACTGAGCACTATACTAGCTATACTGAGCACTATACTAGCTATACTGAGCACTTTACTAGCTATACTGAGCACTATACTAGCTATACTGAGCACTATACTAGCTAAACTGGGGCACTATACTAGCTAAACTGGGGCACTATACTAGCTATACTGAGCACTATACTAGCTATACTGAGCACTATACTAGCTATACTGGGCACTATACTAGCTATACTGGGGCACTTTACTACCCATACTGGGCACTTTACTAGCTATACTGGGACACACTAGGGGAATAAGGCGGCCAGCATTTCTTACCCCCGGCTTATATGTGGGTCAATCATTTTCCCCTGTTTTTTCAGGTAAAAGTTGGGGGGTCGGCTTATATGCGGGTCGGCTTATATGCGAGTATATACGGTATACACAAAGTACAGAATATGCTATGTACACATGAGATGACTTTTGGGCTGGCTGGTTGGAGGAATTGATCCGAACAATTGCTAGGTGATTGATTAGGCTGCAATGTCAAAGGAGTGTGCACATATATTCTGAGGACTCTCCTCTCTGATCAAGTCTGTCTCCTGCAACAGGCAGAGAAGCTCCTGACTGCTGGGAATACAAGCAGACAGATAACATCATGCTAAAATAAGGTTATCCAGGTTAATAAGCCTAAAGTGGCAGTGTGTTCAGAAGAGAGGCATACTGACCCCATGGGACCTTCCTGCACCTCCTGTTCTGAGCTATGTGAGGAAACTTTGTGGCAGGGCAGGCAGAGTGAAAAGGGGGAAGGGACCTTCTCCCCAGCATGGGGGGAGTGAAACTACTAGCAGCCAGCAGCTGTGTGTGACCAGTTCATGCTCTTTCACCACATTCATTAGCATTCTTCTGCAGATACAGCAATGGAAAATGCTGTGTGAGTGAGGAAGCTCCAGCTGGCAATTGGCTGCAGGGATTGTGCTAGATAGACGCTGGGCACCCCTGATCTCATGCACAGAGTCTGCTAGCTGTGGTCTTACACACAGGCACAGCTAGCAGCCAGACACTGTGCTTGTAGTGTGGGGCAGCGACAGAAGCGAAAGAGACTGCTAGGAGCACCCAGCCATGATGAGGAGGAGGGGGAGAGCCAGCCCAGCAACAGAAAGAGAGAGGGGGGCCTGGAGACACCACACAGAGCCTGTCATCAGTCATCCTGCTGCAGGAGCCCGAGCTGTGGAGGAGTGCACATGTCAGTGACAGACAACTGTAGGCAGCAAATCCATTACTGAAGCATGGTCTACCTGCATGAATTGGATCAGATCACGCCATGCTCCTCCTGAAATCCCCTGCATGAAGATCTCACAGCAGGTTGTTGTGGGCTTCAGAGAGGGGGAAATAAAAGGGAGGCTGAGAGGGACAAAAGTTTGGGCTGAAGTTTGCTGGCTACGGATGACAATGATTGCAGGGATGAGAGAGGCAGACAGGCAGCCTATCAGCTGAGCGGCAGCGCTTCTTTAAAATATTGTCCCCCCCTCACTCCTCTATAATTGGATGGCCAAAGCAGCTCCAGCATTGGCTAATGGGAAGCTGCTGCTGCTGTAATTGGCCAGTCTTCTCCTGCTTGCTTCTCCGTGACAAAATACTTTCACGGAGAGAATCCGAAGCCCTTGCAGATGCGGGGCCTCCTTCAGACGCGGGGCCTGGGGCGACCGCCCCAGTGGCCCCCCCCCCAAAGGCCGGCTCTGAATAAGAAGTACATTTTTCCCAAAGTAAAATGAGACAAATTACTTTTCTCCTATGTTGCGGTCACTTACAGTAGGTAATAAAAATCTGGCAGAACTGAGAGGTTTTAGACCAGCTCATCTCCTTATGGGGGATTCTCTGGGTTTTCTTTATTTTCAAAAGCACTTCCTGAATGGCATTTGCTCCGTCCAACTGCAAAAAAAAAGTGTACAGTGAGCAAGGAGGCTGGCCAGCATATTTGTATAAATCTTTTTCAGGGAGTGTCTTTATAAAGAATAAAGGCCATGCTGAGAATCCCCTATGGAGAGATTGACTAGCCCAAATCCTGTCGGTAATGTCAGATTTCTACTACTTGCTGTAAGTGACAGCAACATAGGAGAAAGGTAGTTTATGGCTCATTTTACTCTGCAAGAAATGTACTTCTTATTTGTATGTGTTTACATTTACTTTAAAAATTACACTTTTTCACAATAGTGTTCCTTTAAAGAAATCCTGTAATAAAAAAATACTTACCTCGTGAGGGGGAAGCCTCTGGATCCTAACGAGGCTTCCCCTGTCCTCCGGTGTCCCTCCGTTAGCCTGCCCGGGCCACCTGAAGTGTGGAGATGGAAATATTTACCTCTCCGCAATCCAGCGCAGGTGTACTAGCAGCTTTTCATTCAGGTAAGGCGGAAATAGCCTAACCCGATCTATCCACTCTACTGCGCTGGCGCAAGTCCTTTTGCGCCTGCGCAGTAGAGTGGATGTGATCAGGCTTGGCTATTTCCACCTAGCCCGAAGGAAGAGCCACTACTGCGCCTGCACTGGGTCCCTGAGAGGTATATATATCAAGCCTTCTGAGGCTTGTCGGGGGAGGATTGTGGGAGGCTTCGGGGGGAGCCAGTGCTGGATTGCCTGCAGCTACAGGGATGGGGGAAGCCTCATTGGGACCCTGAGGCTTCCACCTCCAGAGGTAAGTACCCCGAGGGGAGATTTTTTTTGGTACAGGTTCTCTTTAAGCATAATGTGTTACTTGTGTGAACATCCCCCAACTGCTGTAATGCACAGGTCTCTCCCTTCTGGATGTTTGCCAGTGCCAAATAAATAAACCAAACAGCAGTAGTTTAAAGAGTAACTGTTAGCCCCAAAAATGAAATTTAAATCGCTATTGCAATGTTTTATTTACTTTTTAAGGGAGCCAAAAAGGCAATGCAGAAGTTAAAAATCAATCTAATTTTTTTACTATGTAGCCTTTTCCCCAGGACGCAAAGCCGCATAACAGATACTGCTGAGCATGCAGAGCATGCCCATGTCTGCCCGACCCCCCTCTCCCCCCCAGGACCAGGTGCCGATATATTCTCACCCCAAACAGCTGACACGGAGAGAGAGCGGGAGCGGAGTACATCTACACACTTCCAGCGCCGCCACCGCAGAGCAGCCGCCGCCGTGCATCTCTCTCACATGTGACTCGGCGGCGGCTGCTCTGCGGCGGCGGCTGCTCTGCGGCGGCGGCTGCTCTGCGGTGGCGGCGCTGGAAGTGTGTAGATGTACTCCGCTCCCGCTCTCTCTCCGTGTCAGCTGTTTGGGGTGAGAATATATCGGCACCTGGTCCTGGGGGGGAGAGGGGGGTCGGGCAGACATGGGCATGCTCTGCATGCTCAGCAGTATCTGTTATGCGGCTTTGCGTCCTGGGGAAAAGGCTACATAGTAAAAAAATTAGATTGATTTTTAACTTCTGCATTGCCTTTTTGGCTCCCTTAAAAAGTAAATAAAACATTGCAATAGCGATTTAAATTTCATTTTTGGGGGTTAACAGTTACACTTTAAAGCATCTGTACGATGAGGGATGGACAGTTTTTCTGCTGTATCTTCATGTATTTGTGACATAGAAAGTGGCAGAATTTTCCCACTCCTAATCTTTCTTGACTCTACTTTACAAAACATAAATAACAAAAAAAATTCCCTTGACTTCCACTTTAACATTAAAAATATGTACATGTAAAAATGGTCCTTGGAAAAAAGGGAGCCAGATGTAGCTGATAAACATGATTTGGGTTGTAAAAGGGTGCCTGTTTGTAGCCAATGAGTAGGATTTAATTTACAAAAGGCACTGGATGTAGCCACTTTTAGAATATAACCCTAACCCATCCCAACCCTAATCCTAATCCCCCCTAGTGCCTAACTTTAACCCCCCCTTTAGTGGTGCCTAACCCTTAAACCACTCATGCCTAAGCCTTAAACCTCCCCCCGGGGCCTAACCTTAGCCCCCTTATGGTGGTGCCTAACTTTAACCTTCCCCCATAGTGGTGCCTAACCTTAAACCCTCTTGGCGCCTAACCTTGACCCTCCATGGTGGTGCCTAGCCTTAACCATCCCATGGTGGTGCATAACCTTTACCCCCTATGGTGGTACTTAACTTTAACCCCTCCCTGCATGGTGGTGCCTAACCTTAAACACCCTAAAGTGCTGCCTAACCTTAACCCCCCTCCCCCGTGGTGGTTTCTAACCTTAACCACAGTATTTAGTGAGATTATTGTAGCCACAATTTTTGAAGGATATAACCGGTGGTGCATGGTGGTGCATAACCTTTACCCCCTTTACCCCCTATAACCTTTACCCCCTATGGTGGTACTTAACTTTAAGCCCCCCCCCCCCCCCCCCCCCCGCATGGTGGTGCCATAACTAACAAGCTACAACTGGTATACTGCATGATCATTTAATGACAAAGAAATAAACGGTATTCAGGATGATCTTTGTAGGTGCAATATTGAAAAGATAATCATTAAAGATTTAACTGCTATTTGGCTTTATTAAAATAACTAGTATTTTGTGTGGATTGTATTAGCCGCAAATAAATAAATAATGAGGCCAATATGTGGTTGTAAAATATATCCAGTATTATAGGCTGCGTTCACAGTGGGACGTTACAGGCACACGTTAGAGCAGCCTGTAACACAGCCCAACTCACAGTAATGAAAAATCAATGGGCTGTTCACAGTGCCCACGTTGTGTTACATTGTAACGCTACACGTTCTGGGAAAGTGCAGCATGCTATGCGTTATACTGGGATTTAGCTGCGTTAGACTGCTTGCACATGCTCAGTGACTAGCCACATGGCTAATTAATATTCACTGCACTGTGCTGACGTAACCTGGACTCATAGTGTTGTCCGGATCATTAATGAATCGTTCATTTGATCCAGATCTTTTTTGTGAGTCGATTCATCCGGATCATCACAATGAACGATTCGGTTCACAGTGGATGTCTATCTGGAAGAAACAGGAACATACAGAATGTACAGTGCAGGGAAAGTCCTGTCCTGATAGTCATTTCACCCCCAGTCTGCTTCCCTAGTAAAATGATTCAAATGATTTGGTTAAAGGTTCCGGATCTTTCAATGATCCGATTCGAATCATCCGAATCCTTGAAAAGATCCGGACTTCCCATCACTATCCTGGAGCAGCTGTTCTATCAGAATAGATAGAACGAAAACAGCGCACCAAGAGCTGCATAGCGTGGCTCAATCTGACGTCCAACTTCAACACCACCATGCGTTGCGTTAGGGGCACGTTATGCAATCTTAATGTCCCCTAAAATGCAAGGTCTTGGTGTGAAAGAGGCCTAAAGGACACCTGAAGTGAGAGTGATATGAGGGCTGCCACATATATTTTTTAACACCAGTTGCTTGGTAGCACTGCTCATCTATTTGGCTTCAGTAGTGTCTGAATCACACCAGAATCAAGCATGCAACCAATCTTGTCAGATCTGACAATGTCAGAAACACTTGATCTGCTGCATGCTTGTTCAGGGTACATGGCTAAATGTATTAGAGGCAAAGGGTCAGTAGGACAGCCAGGCAATTGGTGTTGCTTAAAAGGAAGTTATTATTGTGACCTTCATAGTCCTCTCTCATTACACTTGCCCTTTAAAGGTTATTATATTTTAGTGTAAGCGTAATTTAAATCAGGTACTTTTCACTTACAGAAAACATTTCCATGATATAGTCGACAAAAAAAGATTTAGCTGATATAATATAAGGGGCAACCTTTTTACCGCTTATAGACACTAATCGCAGCAAATAACATTCAAGTCTATAGCCAGGGCCGGCACTACCATAGAGGCAAAGGGGGCATTTGCCACCTCTGCTGAGACCCCAGCAGCGCCAACCCTGCTATATTTTCTTCCCCCCCTCCCTCGCTCGCACTGCTCCCCGGGGTCCTGCTGCAAGTATATTAGCAGCCATAGGCTTCAATTCATCAAGCATTACCGCATTCGGTAATGCTGAAAACAGCTGACTTTACGGAGCACTTAGTAAAATGTTAATTCATCAAAGCAGTTACCGCATGAGAAGCAGACATTCCTGTGCAGAGAGATAAATTACCAACTTGTTAAGTGATTACCTCAACACATGTCAGTAAAATGTCAGCAAATGTTAATTCATCAAGCTCACAGCATTCGATAACATGTGCGGTGTTTATCTCCAGCTCTCCCCTGTCGATAAGGAGCTTGCAATGCCTTCTCTGTGTGTGACAGGACCATAGAAACCTCCCCTGTCCCCTGCAAGTGCTGCTGATAGGTTGGCCAGGCTTCTCGGGTGGAACAGACCCCCCAGGCAGCCAGGGGAGAGAAAAGAATTAAAGTTATTTTCCAGGCACCCTTCTTTTCTAGGCACCCTTCGGTAGTGTAACCCCTTGAGTGCCTGTTTAAATATACAGGGATGCAAGTGGGAGCTCGTGGCAAAATGACCTAAGCAGGGAATGTGTAATGTTTCTCAGCAGTTCATCTAAGCTGTGGCAAGTAAATAGAAACTTAAGACTAATGAGACAGATTCAGCAAGAGCAGAGGCAGCACAACAAATATAAAAGGCACATGCATAGGGATGTCGGTGCTGCCTCTTTCCTATTGTAATGCCCTCACTGCACGGACCTCTTCGGTAACTTACCGAACATCTACCACATGTGTGAAAATATTGATGAATTAGCACAGTGAAGTGTAAAATACCGAATGCGGTATTTTAAGGACTGGGATTTTGTTATCGAACACCCTTTGATGAATTGAAGCCATAGTTAGCTATAGCACAACAGAGGATGTACCATCTACGGCAGCTGAAAAAGTTTGGCCTACCTCAAAATTTAATGGTGGAGTTCTACACTGCAATCATTGAATCCACCATAACATCATCTATGACTGTATGGTTCGGCTCCTGCTCAACATTAGAAAAGGGGAGGCTGCAGCGCATCATCCGAACAGCGGAAAGGATAATTGGCTGTAGCTTACCTTCCCTGCAGGATCTTTACGCTAGCAAGTGCAGAAAGAGAGCAACCAAAATTGCCTCTGACCCCTCTCACCCAGCTCACTCCATCTTCCAGCTCTTGCCTTCAGGAGTAAGATTCCGGTCAATCGCTACCAAAACCTCTAGACACAGGAACAGTTTTTTTCCTCAAACGGTAGCCATACTAAATGCAGAACCCCACTAGAGCTGCTAGGACTTGAAAGTAATCAGCACAGAACTGTAAATGAACAATTCTCACATTGCTTACTGCCACTATACTTGCATAATGTCCTTGACTTGTAATATACGCACTGTCTGTCCTTGTATTGTTTTTGTTTGTGTTTGTTAAGCAACTGCCAAGACAAATTCCTTGTAGGTGCACACTTACTTGGCAAAATAAAATTCTGATTCTTAGTCCCGGCGGGTGAGCAGGCGCGCAGCAGCTGCACTTGGAGTCACGCTGTCTCCCTCCTTCTCTATGACCCGGCACGTGTTTACACATGACGCGCTGGGTCATAGAGAAGGAGGGAGACAGCGTGTCTCCAAGTGCAGCCGCTGCCCGCCTGTTCACCCACCGGGACTAAGGTAATTACGGTTGCTAATAAACTTGCAGCAGGGCTCTGGGGAGCAGAGGGGTAATTTGGGGGGGGGGGGGGGGTTGCGGGGGCCCAACGCTGACGTTTTCCCCAGGGCCACAGGGCCCCTTGAACCGGTCCGGTCTATGGCAGTGCCTTTTTTATATAGATGGCTCTGGCACCTTTTTTAACTGATATTGTGAAAATGAAGTCCTTGAATTCTACAATTTCCATTTTCCTACTTAGAGGGAAGTGGAATAAATACTATGGAACCATGTAGACAGGACTAATAGCTGCAGGTCTCATTTCTTTTTTAAAAAGAAGACCTTTGTAGGTGTTATGAACGATGAGCTCCTCATTAGGCACAGTTTTAGTAAATCAGTCTAGAAATTATTATTCTTTAGAATTTATATAGGGATAACATTTTCCACATCTAAACAGAGTATATAGTCTTGTTACTAACTGTCCCTCAGAGGGGCTCACAATCGAATCCCATTCATAGCCATATGTCCACTTATTTCCATCATGTTTTAGGGCCAATTTAGGGGAAGCCAATTAACTTACAGTATATGTATGTTTTTGAAATGTGGGAGGAAACTGGAGTGCCTGGAAGAATGAAGAGAAAAGTTGTCAGAGAGACTTCCAAGACCAAGTTACCATGGTAACTTTGAAGCAGTCTCAGGAATCTTTGACAAAGAGTGGCCATTGTGTGCATGTAACAACAATATTGCAGGTTCTCCACAAATGAGTGTTGTTTGGGAAGGTTTAAGAAATAAAAGGCCACTCATAAAAGGCCACTGTCTTGACTGAGCTTTGTCAAAAGTAAGATTCTGAGGCCAAATGGAAAAAGATCAGTGGTCAGTTGAGCCCAAAATTAAAGTATTTGGTCCCAGCGCCAAGTGGTGTATTTTGTGGAAAGCCAATACAGCTCCACATCTAATGAACATCATACTTATTAAAGCAACATTCATGCTGGTTTCACAGTGGAACGTTACAGGCGCACGTTAGAGCAGCCTGTAACGCAGCCCACCGCACAGTAATGAAAAATCAATGGGGCTGTTCACAGTGCCCACGTTGCGTTACATTGTAACGCTGCGTCACAAGACAACGTACTGCATGCAGTACTTTAGACGCGGCTGAGCCGCGTTAGACTGCTTGCACATGCTCAGTAATCTTGTGGAGGAGCGGAGAGCGGCCAGGCACATGGCTAATTAATATGCACTGCACGTTGTGACGTGCTGTGTTTACTTCCTGGAGCGGCCGCTCTGTGCGGCGATTGGCCGGCGGGACCACGTGATGCCGCATGCGCACAAGAGTGCGCATCACGGCATCACTGACGCCAGAGTGAGCTGCACAACACGGCTCACTCTGACGTCCAGATCCAGCACCACCAGGCGTTCCGTTAGGGGGACGTTATGCGACCTTAACGCCCCCTCTAACGCAACGTCCTGGTGTGAAATTAGCCTAACACATTACCAACTTCTTCCTTCCTCAAATACCTCCTGTGTCCACCCCCATCCCTCCGAATACAGGCTCAAATGTGCACTGCCTTCTTAAAGCGGCAGGAACAGCCATACTATCCCAGGAGAAAAAAAACACATGTATAAGTAGATAACTACTTGTTCTACTTACATAACAGATGTATTGTCCTGTCCATGTTTTGATTTCAGTGAATTTTACAAAGTAAATAAAGAGAATTCTGTTCCTGGCATTTGCCATCTTGTTTCCTTCTGACTGAAGCCAATCCTGATGTCATTTCCTACCTCACTTTTTCCTTCTTCTGCAAACTGCACTGTCAAATATAGCTTGCTTTATAAACACGTGAGCACAGTCAGCATAGATCAGATTTCAGCTTCACAATGAACTGCCCTCAGCCAGTCAACTGGGATGTGGGAGGTTGATGACAAGTATGCTTCTCGTTGGTGATAATTGAGATTTATTACAGCAGAAACATTTATAATTATATTGGAATGCTTGCAATGCAGGGTAAGACTGCAGACTGCATAATAGACACAGAGCAGTGGGTAAATGGAATTTGATTTTCTGGCTGACAATCCCTCTTTAAAACTCATGAATTCACTGATTGACTGTCCTCCCATCTATGTTTTCTTTGTACAATGTGTTCTGTACAATTGTGCTTATTGGCCATGTTTGTCTGTAAATTATTTGTAAAAAAATAAATCACCAATACATTGATATTAATAATGTTTTCCAGAGACTAATGGCTAATCAGTTACTATTTGTTCCGTCCAGGGTCAAACATATCAAGCACCTCCTGCTGGCCAGTGTTGTGGACAGTGTGTGCCGACATCGTGTGTATTTATACTGCCAGATGGAACTGCACAAATTGTAAATGTAGGTTGACTCAGTTTTCTAATCTTTTGATAGTTATTATACATAAGGCCTTTATGATCTGTGGTTTTTTGAACACTTTACAGATTAGCAAACATCCATGCAAGAACCCTTTTGATATCATGTTGTAATTAATGCATCTTCATGACACTTATTTATAATATCTATGTATCTCTTTCTGATGTTCGAATATACTGTATGTCAGTTGTGCTTTGTAACATTTTTTCGGTCTACAAGAATAGAGCCTGAAGAAGGTGTTTTTGCCAAATGCTTACTCTTTACATATTTTAAAATTAGTCATCAGTTAAAGCAAGAAGGTATGGATCAGGATGATACCGGCTAACATGGTACATTACTGATAATAGCACCAATTAAAATTAAAGTTGATCTGGGCAATTATTTTCTTTTTTTTGCTTTTGAAAGCAGGATTTTGGCATATTATGCCATCCTGTGCCAAAACCAGCCAACAATTGGTGCTGCAAACAAATCTTTCTGTAAATGTGACTGCAATTCTTTGCTGGTTCTATACTTTCTGCTGCCTGAGGCAAACTTGAGGACCACCCTCGGATTTGGAATGATCGCACAGCACCCAACAATTTACTCTGCTTCATATAATGTTCTCACATGACATGCTGCAGCTCAACACAAAAGCACACTAGCTGGCTGTGAGTCAGAGACAAACAAACTGCTCACCCTCAGCCACTCCATTTCTCCACACACAGAACAGCAGTGCTACCTCCTCCCTTCTGCTGTGCAAGTCAAATGAAACACTGCTGCTCTCCTGCCTCCCCCCTCCTCACTCACTATCAGACACCTCACACAGCACAACAAGCTGCTTTTCCCCAAGGATGACATCTTCACATGAGAGAACAGATAAAAAAAAGAAACACCAAGAGCCCCAATAGTGTAATATGTACTGGTAAATGGTTACTAGATAGAGTAAATATTAATACTCACAAACCAGGGTTACCATAAGGCAACCACTGTAAAGGCAGGTGGGGAGATTTTCCTGACCCCACTCAGGAATAAGAAGTCGCTCTCTGTAGATGAGAAAAAGGGGGTTCAACCCTCCACCCAGGGTGGACTCAATGTTATGCAGGAGAACAGAGGCGCCAAAATGATAAAAGGAAGCTAAATGAGCTTAAAAGCCAAATTCTTGGTAAATAGAGGAAGTAGTGGTGGACGTACCTCCTCCAAGTAGACACACAACGACTGTAGTAAAGACAGTCAATATATTGTATTTATGAACTCCAAATATGCAACATGTTTCAGAGGTTTGGTCCTGCTTCCTCAGGCAATAACAACGGAGCAATAGCATAGGTGGTCAGTAGAAGAACCAGGCACAGAGGTGCCTGGCTCTTCTACTGATCACATATGCTATTTCTGAACAGTCATGTGACTTCACTCTACAGCATCACATTTATATTATTTTGCTGTAATTAGCAATAAGGTATGATACCGTGCTAGTCATCCGGAAAAGCAAGAAGGATGATAAGTTAGCCAAGAAATGTGATCATCCCGATTCACATATTCTTGCTTCTGTAGGTGCTTCTCGCTGTAGGTTATCTGTTTGATGAAGAAAAGCAGTTAAGCCCTGTGGAGCATGGAGTACAATTAAAAAAGAACTCCAGTGACACATAGTAGAATGTAGTAATGTAAAAAAACACCAATTTTTATGTTAATTATCCTGGTTTTAGCATCAAAAACACTTTCTATAACTATATTTTGCTGTATTTTGGTATGTAACCCAGCCCTCCCTGTGATTTTTATGCTTAGGCTGTTTTATGCGGGATTCTTCTCCCAGGGCGTTTTGGGAGACCATGGGCCATATACAATTTACTTTTTCACCTGAGTTTTCTCATAGGTAATATTTTTACAACATGTAAATAAAATGCCTTTTAATTCACCAGCAAGCAAACAGATGATCAAAATAAGTTGTCAGTACTTTTCCACCTATTTTTTGGTACTTTTTCCATTACAAAGTGCTAAAAAGTTATTTTACATCGAAGATGAAACTGTATCTCCTAGGAGAAAACTCAGGAGAAAAAGTGAATTGCATATGGGCTCAGGTGTTATTCCTACTAGCTTTGGAACACACAGTAAACAAACATTCCACAGTGATGCACCTACAAGCAGTAAAGATGTCGCCACCTATGATGAATTTCAGAATGTGAATCAAGGATGATAAACGATACAATGGCAAAGCCCTGACTAAATAATGTATAAAGCAATGTTGTAAAAGCAATAAGCAATTTTGTTAATTACATTATATTATTTAAGTTTTTATAAATGTCGTTTGCACACCTTTGAACACCAGTGAAACTCTTACCATCTAAGTTCTCTTCAGCTATATCCTAGTAATATTTTGATCCAGTCGCCTCCAATGTCATCCTGGTCCACTGGTTCACACACAGCATTTTTTGACCCTCAATCAAAAACGTTTTGGCTGTGGTTCAGATCTGATTTCTTCTGCACAATGGATAACTGTGACATACATTTCCATTTAGATGTGCTCACCACTTTTTCTTCTAGCTATTATTTTCCATTTTTGTTGTGCGTCTGAATATGCTGACTATGCTGGTGCGTGCTTAGTTCGCGAGTCCTTTTATTGGACATGTGCAGTTCGTGAACTGACTCTTGCCTGGTGCAGTTGAGAGCCATGACCACTTCCACTAGAATGGAGTGGAAGGGGCCAGTAAAACAAAGAATGGGAGGAAGACCAGGGGCAGCAGAAGTGTGTGAAGTAAACACCAATAGTGTACAAGTGCGCAACATTTCACTTCAGGTTTGTTTTATCTCTCTCCTTTTGTTTTTAAGGAAGGAGAGACTGTTCCCTCCCGCTATGACAAATGTGTAACCTACAGCTGCCAGCCCTCAGCAGGAACCCTCATATCAACGGAAATGCAGAAGAGCTGCCAATATCAGAGTCAAGATGACTGTGAATTTGTAAGTTGTTATAGTTGTTACTGTGATATTACAGAACTTCAAACATTCAAGTATCCCATGGAGAAGTGGAGAAGTGGACTGTTTTACTTTCCTTGTTGTTTGCATGATTGCATCCATTCACACTGCACTTGATGCAGGGTAATTTTGTACTGTTTGGCAACACCTGGACATAAAAAATCCTGTTCAACAAAATGGACCTCAGTCCCAAAGTGCATTATGGTGTAGTTTTACTGTGCTTCAAAGAAGAGGGAGATCGCCACTAGATGCAACCCAGCTACCTCTGGGAGTCAAGTGACTTACTCTCCCTCTGGAGGTAATGTGCAATCCAGTACTACAAAGAAAAAAGTTTTGGGCACCAGATAAGTTCAAAAGTCTTTCACCACTTTATTTCTTCCCCATAACAGACAGACATATGCAGGTGTATAGGCGGCCTGACAGCCGATTTGCCAGCCTTGCTCACATCCTCAGAGACCACGCACAAAATGCCACAATAATACACAATTTATACCTAATGTATATAGGCTAAAAGGAGGGACTTACCATAGCAGCCCCATCCCATTACTCAGGGCAGCAGATCACTTTCTCTGTAATGGGACAGGGGCTGCTATGGTAAGTCCCTCCTTTTAGCCTACCTACATTCAGGGCTGCTCAAACCCGATCCGGAAGACATCCGGATAGTTCTATCCGGATATCTCACAGTAAACTTGTGAGGGGTGGGCTGGGGGGGGGGGGAGGTGTCAATCTTACCTGTCTGAAGTCTTCTTCGGTCCGACCCTCGGCGCCTCCCACGATGCGGTCCAAGCGGTGGTCATGTGAATACAAACACTTCCTCCTGTCGGGTTGAAGGAGGAAGTGTTTGTAATCACGTGACGCGCGTGGAGTGCATCGTGGTAGGCACCGAGGGACGGACGAAGAAGACGTCAGACAGGTAGGATTGGACAGGTAAGTTTGACCCCCGCCCACCCCGCACAGGTTTACTGGGAGATATCTGGATAGCAACTATCCAGATGTCTCCCGGATCGGATTTGAGCAGCCCTACATACAGTACATTAGGTATAGATTGTGTATCATTGTGCCATTTTGTGCAAAATGCGTTTTGTACCTCTGGGGCCCCCCTTCCTGGCTCTCCCCTCCAGAATCTGTAAAGTGTCGGAATCGCACAGCGAGCAGCGGCTGACAGCGGGCGGAGACTTACCGCTGTACAGCCACCGGAGGGAGCGCTGATCTATGTGCCACTAGTCTGGGCTTCTCAAGCCCAGACTAGTGGCACACAGATCAGCGCTCCCTCCGGTGGCTGTACAGCGGTAAGTCTCCGCCCGCTGTCAGCCGCTGCTCGCTGTATGACACTTTACAGATTCTGGAGGGGAGAGTCAGGAAGGGGGGCCCCAAGGTGAGGGAAGGGGGGGGGGGGAACTTCCCCCCTTCTTTGCTGCTATGCCCATCGCCCTCCTTCACTGGCTGTCTCCCCTCCTGGAGACACCTACAAGCCTGGCTGCATATACTGGGGGCACTTATAGACCTAGCTACACATACTGAGGGCACCTATAGACCTGGCTATACTGGGGAGACCTATACACCTGGCTGCATATACTGGGGAGACCTATACACCTGGCTGGATATACTGGGGGCACTTATACACCTGACTACATATACTGGGGGCACTTATAGACCTAGCTACATATACTGGGGGCACCTATAGACCTGGTATACTGGGGACACCTATATACCTGGCTGCGTATACTGGGGAGACCTATACACCTGGCTGCATATACTGGGGGCACTTATACATCTGACTACATATACTGGGGGCACTTATAGACCTAGCTACATATACTGGGGGCACCAATAGACCTGGCTGTATATACTGGGGGCACCTATAGACCTGGCTGTATATACTGGGGGCACCTATAGACCTGGCTGTATAAACTGGGGACACCTATAGACCTGGCTATACTGGGGACACCTATACCCCTGGCTACATATACTGGGGACACCTAAAAACCTGGCTATCTATACAGGAGACACCTATAGACCTGGCTATCTGTACTGGGGACACCTATAGACCTGGCTATCTTTACTGGGGTCACCTATAGGCCTGGCTACCTATTCTGGAGACACCTGTAGACCTGGCTACCTATACTGGGGACACCTATAGACCTGGCTATCTTAACTGGGGACATCTATAGACCTGGCTATCTTAAATGGGGACATCTATAGACCTGGTTATCTATTCTGGAGACACCTGTAGACTAGGCTACTTATACTGGGGACACCTATAGACCTGGATACCTGCACTGGAAAAACCTATAGACCTGGTTACTTCCAATGGGGATACCTTTTGACCTGGTTACCTATACTGGGGGCACCTATTTTGGGGGAACTGCTGCCAGATTAACTATTTTTGGGAAACTGCTGCTACCAGATTAAGTGTATTTTGAGAAACAGCTGCCAGATTATGTGTATTTTTGGGAAACCGCTGCCAGATTGTGTATAATGGGGGAACTGCTGCTTCCAGATTCTGTGTATTTTGGGGGAATCACTGCTGCTACATGTATTTTTGGTGATCCGCTGCCAGATTACACATATTTTGGGGAGCCGCTGCCAAATTATGTGTATTTGGGGGAACCGCTGCTGCCAGATAACGTCTATTTTGGGGGAACAACTGCCATATTATCTGTATTTTGGAGTAACCTCTGCCAAATTGCATGGATTTTTGGTAAAATGCTGTCAGATTACATGTATTTTGGGGGGAAACACTATGGCAGAGTTCAAACTTCCCCGGCAGACCTTTTACACCACTGTTAAGGTCATGTATATTTGGCCCCACCCATGATCACGCCCACATTCTGTTGCGTGACCACACCCATTTTTTGTGGCAGAGGTTTTTATCAGTATAAAATATCACAATATACTGTAACATATTTACTGTTTTTAGTAAATTATTATATCTTAGTCTGTAAAAATAGAACGTGAAAGGTGGGAAACACTGGTATGGGGGCCCCATAATCTCCTATTGCCCGGGGGCCCCATGAGTTGTCAGTCCGCCCCTGGCTGCATACCTCGGTTATGACGAGTGGTTATTTCAGTAAACGTTGCTCTTCTATCATCTTGAATCAGTCGGCTCATTCTCCTCTGACCTCCAGCATCAACAAGGGATTTTCACCCACAGGACTGCCGCATACTGGATGTTTTTCCCTTTTCACGTCATTCTTTGTAAACCTAGAAATGGTTGTGCATGAAAATCTCAGTAACTGAGCAGATTGTGAAATACTTAGACCGGCCCATCTGGCACTAACAACCATGCCACGTTC
Organism: Hyperolius riggenbachi; assembly: GCF_040937935.1. Lineage (NCBI taxonomy): Eukaryota > Metazoa > Chordata > Amphibia > Anura > Hyperoliidae > Hyperolius > Hyperolius riggenbachi. The sequence continues at coordinate 118,333,315 of NC_090656.1, forward strand.
AAAATTGCTTAAATCACCTTTCTTTCCCATTCTGACATTCAGTTTGGAGTTCAGGAGATTGTCTTGACCAGGACATCACCCCTAAATGCATTGAAGCAACTGCCATGTGATTGATTGATTGATTAGATAATTGCATTCATGAGAAATTGAATAGCTGTTCCTAATAATCCTTTAGGTGAGTGTATATGTTTGGAAAGCAGCAGATAGTACCATACATGCTCAAGTATAAACCTAGAGCAAAATCTTGATTTTTTAACTTTAGTCACTGATGACGCTTTCTCGCCGATAAAGCGTACCAGAGGCCTACCCTCTGCCTGTACAGTGTACTTGGGGCACTGAGTACTTACCTAACTTGCCAGTGATTGCCTAATTCAATTGCATTTAGCACCCAGCCAAGCAGTATAGAAGTCACTTTGGCAATATAATACACCAATCAAGTTCTTTTACCCCTATTCAATTGATGTAAAAACGTGCCAGGAAGCGATGCTTCCCATCGAATATGGGTGAGAACCTTTCACTCAGAGCACAGCCTGCTGGCTTCTTTGGCATCTGAGAGCATCTTTTTCCAAGGAGACCCCAATGCCTGTCTTTTAAATAGGCAAGGGAGTAATTTTTTTATTCCCTACCTATCTAGTGTAAATATATGTTTTAAAACTTTTTTCTTCTGCCGCACAGCTGTTGGCTGCCAGAACCACCTATTTCTTCTTTACTTGCCGCCAGGACCACCCATCACTCCACCACTGCCCGCTGGGAGAACATGCCACTCTGCTTCTTTTTGCCATTTCTCCATTACTATACTATTCAGGGAGCCCCAGCAAAGCATCCTCATTGGTCCACCAGGTGGAACAGTGAGAATCACCCTGACTGGACCAATGGGGAGCCCGGGCCTAGGGCTATAAATATGCTTTTGCCAGGGCACTAGTGTTACAAGAAGTGGAGGAGAGCAGTGGTAACAGTCAAAGGTGAACACAGGTGCAGTGTGTTGGCGCAAACAGTGGTGAGCGACAGTGGCGTCGCTAGGGGGTTTGATCCGGGGCACCGCCCCTGAACCTGTTGCCATGATGCCCCGGATCAATTATGGCCAGAGTGCCCCGTGAGCCGCCCTCCCAGGCTTGCACTCTTCAGGCTCGCCCTTCACTCCCTCCCCCTCCTGCTGATCGCGTCATTAGCAGAAACCGTGCAATGGGAAAACAGCCAGGAGGAATAGAAATGGTGCAGGGAGATGAGCGGTGGGAGGGGGGGGGCTTTAAGGAGGGCAGCCCCTATACCTACCTATACTGAAAGCCCCATACCTACTTACCTATACTGATGGCCCCCATACCTACCTACCTATACTGAGGACCCCATACCTCCTACCTATACTGTAGGCCCCATACCTATCTACCTACCTACCTATACTGAGAACCCCATACCTGCCTACCCATACTGAAGGCTCCATACCTACCTACCTACACTGAGGACCCCATACCTACCTACCTATACTGAAGGCTACCTACCTACCTATACTGAAGGCTCCTATACCTACTACCTATAATTAACCTACCTATACCTAGCTACCTATAATGAAGTAAAGGCCTTTATACCTACCTACCTATACTGAAGACCCATATACCTAGCTATCTATACTGAAGGCATCTATACCTAGGTGCCTATCCTGAAGGCATCTAGCTGAAGCAAAGCCCCCAGGCCCAGCAAAGCAAAGCCCCCAGCAAAGCAAAGACCCCGAGCCCCAGTCCAGACTAGCAAAGCCCCCAGCAAAGGTAAAGCCCCTGGGCCTCAGACAAGCAAAGCAAAGCCCACAGCCCAGCCTAGTAAAGCCTCAGCAATGCAAAGTCCCCGTTCCCAGCAAAGCCCCAGGGACCTAGCCCAGCAAAGCAAAGCCCCCAGACCAGCAAAGCAAAGCCTTGGGGCCCCAGCCCAGCAAAGCACAGCCCCCAGCAACGCAAACCCCTCAGCCTAGCAAAGCCCCCAGCAAAGCAAAGCCTCCGGGTCCCAGACCAGCAAAGCGTACAGCCAAGCAAAGCTCCCAGCTCAGCAAAGCCTAGCAAAGCCCCCAGCTCAGCAAAGCGCCTAAAAATGCCCTCACCCCAGTGAAGCCCCCAGCAAATTGCCTTGCCCAGCAAAGGCTCCAGCAAGTCACCCAGCAAAGCCCCATGTGCTCCTGCAAGTGCAGAAGACATCAGCCGAATGGACCCTGGGACACCGTTTGGAAGCAGAGCGGAGCTGCGGCGAGGGACAGATAGGCTGCCAGGGGCTGGAGGAAGACCCAGGTAAGGAGATCTTGTTTTCTTTTTAAACCCCGGATGTGTCCTTTAAAAACCATCAATATCTTTATTTTGTCTAAAATTCGATAAGATCAGCTTCAGGATTATTGCACAGTGTTTTCCAACCTTTGGCACACACCCTAAAGGTGGCCATACACTTATAGATTTGCAGCAGATTGGACGATCAGATTTCTTTCAGATGCATGTCAAGTTGAATCTGGCAGGAATCTATCTGATGTGTGCCACACACTAGGAACAGATTTCCAATAGATTTCAAGAATTAAATCTATTGGAAATGGATATAAATGCATTATTGGACCATTTGATCAAATGCAACTCTATGGGCCATGCTGGCAGCAGATCGACCTAGATTTTCCATCTTGTAATATTGCTGCTCGGATACCCCTTTTCAAAATCTGGATTGGATCCGGATACCCAGATATCCGATCCGGGTCGGATATCCGAGTACAAAATTTTCCAATCCGAATCCGAATTGGATATCCGACCTCAGTATCCGGGGTATCTGGGCAAATTCGGATATCTGGATAGAAAAACCGGAAGTGGCCTTTAAATTGCTTTAAAACCGTTTTTAGGGTAAATGAGGCATGTATCATCATTATTTTTTAAAGGGAAACACTAATTGATGATGTGGGGACTTAAAATCCCCCCCCCCACCCAACAAAAAAAAAATGGCTGTCAATTAACATCAGGACTAGGTTCCAGACAGCGGTCGTGCAACCCACATTGTGTCCAAAGTCCAACCGCACAACTGGGACATGGCAGTTTTCAGCCCAGACACCTCTAAAAAAATTACGCCGCAAATTGTGTTTTGGGTTAAATATAGTTGGTATCAGCACAGCAGCAGTGGCCTGTGGCACCCTGCGGTGGGAGCAACAAAGGCAGCAAGAGCAGGGCAATGCAGCAGCAGCAGGTGTAAAGTCTGCCAGGAGCATGCTGGACGTGGCACGTGGCACTTTGCACGTGGCACATGGCACTTTGCACATGGCACTTTGCACTTGGCACTTGGCACTTTGCAAAGTGCCACGTGCCAAGTGCCACGTGCCGAGTGACAGTCAGACAGCAGAGGAGAAGACACTAACTGTCACACTGGCACTGCTCAGCAGCACAGCAGTTCTGTAGTAAGCTAACACAGTAGTGCTACTACTCTAACAACTACTAGCACTGACTGCAGTACTACAGTACTAACTACACAATAACACAGTAATCATATTCCCTAATCCCTACCCTAACCTATACTGTAGCTAGCTAAGGCTAATAGCTGGCCAGCAGGCCCACACACAGCCCACACACACACACATAGCAGCTGCAGCAGCCCACAACAATAGTGTAGTGATAGTGAAGGTGTTAATCACTGAACAGCTTTAGGTTTATCACTGTGTACAGCACTTGCTAGGCCAGCAGCCCTGCAGCACACACTCTGACTGTCACACAATGAAATCAAGCTAATTAACAATACAACAATAGTGTAGTGATAGTGAAGGGGTTAATCACTGAACAGCTTTAGGTTTATCACTGTGTACAGCACTTGCTAGGCCAGCAGCACTAGAGCATGTTCTGACTTCCTAGATTACAAGGCCAAACTGTTACTCTTCCACACTGCCCTCTCTGAGGCTAAACAAAGGTACTTTGCATCACTGATTGGAACCCAAGCTTCCAACTTTTGACAGCTTTTTGCTACCTTTATCTCCCTCCTCAACCCCACTCCTCCTCCTCCCAGCTCCTCCCTCTCAGCCAACGACTTTGCCAACCACTTCACTATCAAAATTGCAACAATATCCATCCCTCCCTTCCCAACGCTCTCAGTTGGTCCCCTTGCCTTCCCTCCCAGCTGCTCCCCTGTCTCATCCACCCCTCACTTTCACTTCTGCCACCATTGATGAAGTCAGCCTGCTGCTAGCGGCTTCCTCCCCCCTCCTCCTCCCCCTGTGATCTTGTACCCACAAATACTCTTCGTACCACTTCCCTGACCTGGCCCCAGTCCTCACCTCCTTGTTCAATCTTTCCCTCTCCACAGGCACCTTCCCCAAAGCATTCAAACAGGCCACTGTACTTCCCCTGCTGAAAAAACCCCCACTCGACCCAGCCCTACCCTCAAACTACCGCCCAATCTCCCTCCTTCCCTATGCTTCTAAACTCCTCGAACGCCTAGTCCTCCAACGCATTACCCAATACATCAACACCAATACCCTACTTGACCCCCTACAGTCTGGATTCCGACCTGCACACTCAACTGAAACAGCCCTCTCCAAGGTGGTCAATGATTTTACCCTTGCCAGGGCCAAAGGCAGTTATTCCATCCTGCTCCTGCTTGATCTCTCCGCAGCATTTGACACTGTTGACCACCCCCTCCTCCTCCAATCACTACAGTCCATGGGCATCCATGGACTTGCCTTGACCTGGATCTCCTCCTACCTATCCAATCGTTCCTTCACAACTTCCTTCAATGGCTCCTCCTCAACCGCTGCTCCCCTCGCAGTTGGGGTCCCCCAGGGCTCTGTTCTGGGCCCCCTTCTTTTCTCCATATACACTTCCTCAATTGGCAAGCTTATCTCCTCCCTGGGCTTCAAATATCACTGCTATGCCGATGACACACAGATTTACCTCCATACCCCCGATCTCTCATCCTCCACCATAAACAAGGTCTCCACATGTCTCTCAGCAATTTCCTCCTGGATGTCTGCTAGGTTCCTGAAGCTAAAAACAAAACAAAACGGAGCTCCTGATCTTTCCACCCCATGCTGCTGCACCCCTCCCAGATTTACACCTGATAATCGATAACACAATCATTCACCCTACCTCCCAGGCCTGCTGTCTGGGTGTCACCTTGGACTCTGAACTCTCCTTCATCCCACACATCAAAAACATCACCAGGGCCTGCAATTTCCACCTCCGTAATATCTCCAAGATCCGCCCCTTCTTAACTCCGGACACGACCAAACTGCTCATCCATGCCCTCATCATCTCCCGCCGTGATTACTGTAACTCCCTCCATTCTGGCCTCCCCTTGAAACGCACTGCCCCCCTGCAATCAGTGATGAACGCGGCTGCAAGACTCCATTCTTTGCACCGCTCCGCATCCACATCTCCCCTTTGTGAATCCCTGCACTGGCTCCCTATACGTTTCAGTATAACTCTCAAGATTCTATGCCTGGCGTATAAATCTGTGCACAAAACCTGCCCTACATACATCTCGGAGCTTGTTCACAGGTATACACCAGGTCGCCCCCTCCGATCCTCCAACGACCTTCGCCTCACCACCCCACGCATGTCACACTCCCATGCCCGCCTGCAGGATTTCTCAAGAGCTGCCCCCACTCTCTGGAATGCCCTTCCACCACCCATCAGACTTGCTCCCTCTTTCATTCAAGCAAGCCCTCAAAACCCACCTCTTTATGATGGCCTACCCACCTCCTACCACACAGTAACTCTCTACTGAATATTTCACAGCCCCACCTAGTGTTTCCAAACCACCCTTTAGATTGTAAGCCTCTGGCAGGGTCCTCCATTCCCTAGTGTAATCTACAGGATCATGTACTCATGTCCTATGACAGCCTGTACTAGTATTACTGGGCCTACCTAACTAGCCCATATTGCATGATCATGTATTTTGTACAATTTGCATGTATAACTTTGTTCTATGTTGTATAACCTTGCTATGTCTGTCATCCTTGTATCATTGTATATATTTATTGTCCAGCGCTGCGTAATATGTTGGCGCTCTATAAATACAATAAATATTATTAATAATAATAATAATAATGTCTCTCAGTGAGCATTCACAAGCTAGGACAATATTTCTCATCATGGCAGCCCTTCTTATTATACAGGGGGGCTGGCCAGGGTTCCTTTCTGTGATTGGGTGCCAGGGCTTAGGCTGGGAGCCCTCTGATTGGCTCAATGAGGTCAGGTGGGGCTGGCCAGTGTTCCCCTCTGTGATAGTGTTGGGCGAACATCTAGATGTTCGGGTTCGGGCCGAACAGGCCGAACATGGCCGCGATGTTCGGGTGTTCGACCCGAACTCCGAACATAATGGAAGTCAATGGGGACCCGAACTTTTGTGCTTTGTAAAGCCTCCTTACATGCTACATACCCCAAATTTACAGGGTATGTGCACCTTGGGAGTGGGTACAAGAGGAAACATTTTTTAGCAAAAAGAGCTTATAGTTTTTGAGAAAATCGATTTTAAAGTTTCAAAGGGAAAACTGTCTCTTAAATGCGGGAAATGTCTGTTTTCTTTGCACAGGTAACATGCTTTTTGTCGGCATGCAGTCATAAATGTAATACATATAAGAGGTTCCAGGAAAAGGGACCGGTAACGCTAACCCAGCAGCAGCACACGTGATGGAACAGGAGGAGGGTGGCGCAGGAGGAGAAGGCCACGCTTTGAGACACAACAACCCAGGCCTTGCATGAGGACAAGAAGCGTGCGGATAGCAATTTGCATTTTGTCGCCATGCAGTCATAAATGTAATACAGATGAGAGGTTCAATAAACAGGGACCGGAAACGCTAACCCATCACAGATGTTCATTGTTCATGTTACTTGGTTGGGGTCCGGGAGTGTTGCGTAGTCGTTTCCAATCCAGGATTGATTCATTTTAATTTGAGTCAGACGGTCTGCATTTTCTGTGGAGAGGCGGATACGCCGCCGATCTGTGACGATGCCTCCGGCAGCACTGAAACAGCGTTCCGACATAACGCTGGCTGCCGGGCAAGCCAGCACCTCTATTGCGTACATTGCCAGTTTGTGCCAGGTGTCTAGCTTCGATACCCAATAGTTGAAGGGTGCAGATGGATTACTCAACACAGCTACGCCATCTGACATGTAGTCCTTGACCATCTTCTCCAGGCGATCGGTGTTGGAGGTGGATCTGCACGCTTGCTGTTCTGTGTGCTGCTGCATGGGTGTCAGAAAATTTTCCCACTCCAAGGACACTGCCGATACCATTCCCTTTTGGGCACTAGCTGCGGCTTGTGTTGTTTGCTGCCCTCCTGGTCGTCCTGGGTTTGCGGAAGTCAGTCTGTCGGCGTACAACTGGCTAGAGGAGGGGGAGGATGTCAATCTCCTCTCTAAAGTCTCCACAAGGGCCTGCTGGTATTCTTCCATTTTGACCTGTCTGGCTCTTTCTTCAAGCAGTTTTGGAACATTGTGTTTGTACCGTGGATCCAGAAGGGTATAAACCCAGTAATTGGTGTTGTCCAGAATGCGCACAATGCGTGGGTCGCGTTCAATGCAGTCCTAGGCCGAAGAGGTCATAGCCTAGGGTCACAAAACCTGTTTATTTGGGCAATTTCAATGGTGGCGAGTCTGACGTACATAAATCTCAGCCATGGCCGTTAGCAACGTCTGAATCTCACGAAATGTCTCATGCAGGTAGAAGACATATTGTTAGACTTGGATTCCAAAGATGGGGTCCCTACATCTCTGCAAACCAGAGTTACAGGGCTCCAAATTTGGTAAAATCCCCCATAGGCTTTCATTGGGCCTCCTATTTACAGTTCCAAAATCTCACATCTTTTCAAAGGGCAATTACTGAGCAGTGGCAAATTTTTTAGCATTGTAGGGACCCTTAGGGGGAACATGACTGGTGAGTTTCGGGCCCCTAGGCCAAAGAGGTCATAGCCTAGGGTCACAAAAACCTGTTTATTTGGGCTATTTCAATGGTAGTGATGGTGACGTACATAAATCGCAGCAATGGCCGTTAGCAAAGTCTGAATCTCACGAAATGTCTCATGCAGGTAGAAGACATATTGTTAGACTTGGATTCCAAAGATGGGGTCCCTACATCTCTGCAAACCAGAGTTACAGGGGTCCAAAATTGGTAAAATCCCCCATAGGATTTCATTGCCTCCCTATTTCACTTTCCAAAATCTCACATCTTTTCAAAGGGCAATGGCTCAGCAGTACCAAATTTTCTAGCATTGTAGGGACCCTTAGGGGGAACATGACTGGTGAGTTTCGGGCCCCTAGGCCAAAGAGGTCATAGCCTAGGGTCACAAAAACCTGTTTATTTGGGCTATTTCAATGGTAGTGATGGTGACGTACATAAATCGCAGCAATGGCCGTTAGCAAAGTCTGAATCTCACGAAATGTCTCATGCAGGTAGAAGACATATTGTTAGACTTGGATTCCAAAGATGGGGTCCCTACATCTCTGCAAACCAGAGTTACAGGGGTCCAAAATTGGTAAAATCCCTCAAAGGATTTCATTGCCTCCCTATTTCACTTTCCAAAATCTCACATCTTTTCAAAGGGCAATGGCTCAGCAGTACCAAATTTTCTAGCATTGTAGGGACCCTTAGGGGGAACATGACTGGTGAGTTTCGGGCCCCTAGGCCGAAGAGGTCATAGCCTAGGGTCACAAAAACCTGTTTATTTGGGCTATTTCAATGGTAGTGATGGTGACGTACATAAATCGCAGCAATGGCCGTTAGCAAAGTCTGAATCTCACGAAATGTCTCATGCAGGTAGAAGACATATTGTTAGACTTGGATTCCAGAGATGGGGTTCCTACATCTCTGCAAACCAGAGTTACAGGGGTCCAAAATTGGTAAAATCCCCCATAGGAGTTCATTGCCTCCCTATTTCACTTTCCAAAATCTCACATCTTTTCAAAGGGCAATGGCTCAGCAGTACCAAATTTTCTAGCATTGTAGGGACCCTTAGGGGGATCATGACTGGTGAGTTTTGCCACTGCTGAGCCATTGCCCTTTGAAATGGTGTGAGATTTTGGAATGGTAAATAGGAGGCCCAATGAAAGCCTAGGGGGGATTTTACCAATTTTGGACCCCTGTAACTCTGGTTTGCAGAGATGTAGGGACCCCATCTTTGGAATCCAAGTCTAACAATATGTCTTCTACCTGCATGAGACATTTCGTGAGATTCAGACGTTGCTAACGGCCATGGCTGAGATTTATGTACGTCAGACTCGCCACCATTGAAATTGCCCAAATAAACAGGTTTTGTGACCCTAGGCTATGACCTCTTCGGCCTAGGACTGCATTGAACGCGACCCACGCATTGTGCGCATTCTGGACAACACCAATTACTGGGTTTATACCCTTCTGGATCCACGGTACAAACACAATGTTCCAAAACTGCTTGAAGAAAGAGCCAGACAGGTCAAAATGGAAGAATACCAGCAGGCCCTTGTGGAGACTTTAGAGAGGAGATTGACATCCTCCCCCTCCTCTAGCCAGTTGTACGCCAACAGACTGACTTCCGCAAACCCAGGACGACCAGGAGGGCAGCAAACAACACAAGCCGCAGCTAGTGCCCAAAAGGGAATGGTATCGGCAGTGTCCTTGGAGTGGGAAAATTTTCTGACACCCATGCAGCAGCACACAGAACAGCAAGCGTGCAGATCCACCTCCAACACCGATCGCCTGGAGAAGATGGTCAAGGACTACATGTCAGATGGCGTAGCTGTGTTGAACAATCCATCTGCACCCTTCAACTATTGGGTATCGAAGCTAGACACCTGGCACAAACTGGCAATGTATGCAATAGAGGTGCTGGCTTGCCCGGCAGCCAGCGTTATGTCGGAACGCTGTTTCAGTGCTGCCGGAGGCATCGTCACAGATCGGCGGCATATCCGCCTCTCCACAGAAAATGCAGACCGTCTGACTCAAATTAAAATGAATCAATCCTGGATTGGAAACGACTACGCAACACTCCCGGACCCCAACCAAGTAACATGAACAATGAACATCTGTGATGGGTTAGCGTTTCCGGTCCCTGTTTATTGAACCTCTCATCTGTATTACATTTATGACTGCATGGCGACAAAATGCAAATTGCTATCCGCACGCTTCTTGTCCTCATGCAAGGCCTGGGTTGTTGTGTCTCAAAGCGTGGCCTTCTCCTCCTGCGCCACCCTCCTCCTGTTCCATCACGTGTGCTGCTGCTGGGTTAGCGTTACCGGTCCCTTTTCCTGGAACCTCTTATATGTATTACATTTATGACTGCATGCCGACAAAAAGCATGTTACCTGTGCAAAGAAAACAGACATTTCCCGCATTTAAAAGACAGTTTTCCCTTTGAAACTTTAAAATCGTTTTCTCAAAAACTATAAGCTCTTTTTGCTAATTTTTTTTCCCTCTTGTACCCACTCCCAAGGTGCACATACCCTGTAAATTTGGGGTATGTAGCGTATAAGGAGGCTTTACAAAGCACGAAAGTTCGGGTCCCCATTGACTTCCATTATGTTCGGAGTTCGGCCATGTTCGGCCCGAACCCGAACATCTAGATGTTCGCCCAACACTACACGTGACCTGTTCGGCCAATCACAGCGCTAGCCGAATGTTCGGGTAACGTTCGGCCATGCGCTCTTAGTTCGGCCATATGGCCGAACAGTTTGGCCGAACACCATCAGGTGTTCGGCCGAACCCGAACATCACCCGAACAGGGTGATGTTCTGCAGAACCCGAACAGTGGCGAACACTGTTCACCCAACACTACTCTGTGATTGGTTGCTAGGGCTTCGGCTGGGAGCCCTCTGATTGGCTCAATGATGTCCTGGACGTCATACAGTATCTCAATAGTCAGATTTCTGCTAATATACGCGAATATCCACATTGCCAGCCAACTAACCACAGATAGATGGGCCCCTTAACATTAGACTATGACTTAGCCTCAGACTAACATTAGACTATGTCAGTGGCCTGCAAACTTGGTTTTCCAAGTACCACAATGCATTTGCCTTTATTAATCATGACTGTGGCTGTCAGACTCCTGCAATGCATTGTGGGACTTGTAGTTCCTTAACAGCTGGGGAGCCAAGTTTGCAGATCATTGGACTATGTGGTGTGGGCTCCTCTGAGGTCAGTCAGTGATAAGATTATGTACTTTGTAAAGTGCTGCAGATGATGCTCTACTACCTGATAATTTACTAATCTGTGTGTTTAGATGTTACTATGGTATGTTAAAAATTATGTCTTAAACTTTTGTGACGCATGACTAGAAGCACAATTCAGGAAGTCAGTTTCCCAACTCTTTGGGAGAGGCTGCTGCTTGGATTGCATCAGCCTGCTGTTCAGACTACAACAGTACCAACTGCAAACTTTGATCTTTTTGAAATAATAAAGGATGTTAACTTGTTTGGATGGAAATTGGCATTATACAAATATATGAATTCAGAAAGCATGAAATCAAAAATTGAAGCAGCACAGGAGGCCCATAATCTTGAGATTCTTAATGATTTGTTAGATGAGAACAGAACAGGGGAAATTCATCTTGGAGTACCTGAGAGTAACTTGACAGCGAAAAGTAAATTTTGTCCGGCAATTGGTTCATATGCCCCAATTCAAATATTCCTAGAAAATGTGGAAAAAGATCTTGAAGAACTGAGTAAGACAAAGAAAGTGGATGGGAGAAATAATCTAAGTGAGGATGAACATAATGCGTTAATAGGGTTGAGCAGCAATGAGGAATTGGTATTCAAGAAATCAGACAAAGGGGGGAATGTTGTTGTGATGAGAAAAGAACAATAAATAGACATGTGTATGGAAATTTTGAATAATAAAGAAAATTACAGTAGACTTGAGAACAACCCAACCCTGGATTTTTATAAAGAACTAGAGATATTATTGAATACAGCTGTTGAAAACAATACCCTGAGTAAGAAAGATGTGACTTATTTGTTAGTAAAACATCCCACAATAGCTACGTTCTATTCTCTTCCTAAAATACATAAATGGTATCATCCTGATTCAAAACTTCTTAAAATACATAAAAACATGGAGAGACCACCGGGGCGCCCGATAGTTTCTAGCAATGGTAGTCTCACTGAGAGGATCAGTCAATATGTGGATCAATTTCTTAGACCTTTTGTAACCAGTCTCCCCTCATATATTCGTGACACAATGGATTTGCTCAACAGACTTCAGGGAATATCGATAAATAACGATGTATGGCTGGCAAGCTTAGATGTGGAATCGTTATATAATAATATCAAACACGAGTTAGGCATTGAAGCTGTCAATTATTTTCTTAAAACGAGGAGCATCCATTTGAAGGGGCCAAGGTGCCAGGTGTTACCCGGACGTATTGCTGTTGTATGTACTCCGTTTGTTATTGCCTGAGGAAGCGGGTTTTACCTGCGAAACGCGTTGCGACTACCCCCCGGAGTGTACCAATAAATCTTTTTACTTCTGAATACACAGCTTGTTGTGTCTGCTTGTGGGAGGTAAGTCCACCACTGCCTTCTAAGCAATTCTTTTAAAACTTTTAATTATTGTTTTTACTCTTTTGGCGCCTCTGTTCTCGTTACGTTATATCCATTTGAAGGAACATTCTGAATTAGTCGTGGAACTTTTACAATTCATTTTGACCCACAACTATTTCCTATTTCAGAATAAATTCTTTGTTCAGAAGAGGGGATGTGCGATGGGGACATCTTGTGCCCCATCATATGCTAATATCTTTTTAGGCTGGTGGAAAGATATGACTGTCTTCTCGGAGGAACTGGCCTTTTATACATCGCATGTCCTTTTCTGGGGCCGTTTCATAGATTACGTGTTCATCCTGTGGAACGGCCCCAGGGACATCTTTGTGGACTTTGTACAATTCCTAAATCGAAACCAAAGTGGGATGTATTTTACATATGAGATTGACAAACACTCTTTAAGCTTTCTCGATGTGCAAATTACAAGGACAGATCAAGGTAAACTAAAAACAAAAATATTTAGAAAGCCAACCTCCACAAATTCACTTTTATCATGGAATAGCCATCATCCTGTACCGCTGAAAAAGGGAATTCCAAAGGGACAGTACCTTAGAGCGAGAAGAAATTGCTCGAATGATAAAAACATTTGATGAAGAATGTGTCATCTTAGAGAAAAGATTTACAGATAGGGGTTATCCACGGGCTGTGGTGGAGGAAGCGCAGAGAAAAGCCCAGGAAACAGATAGAGAGGCTTTGTTGATCCCAAGATATAGGGAGAATGACACTGGCCCCAATGAGATCACAATGAGGATTATTAGTACATTTTCTTTACAGTCAGAAGAGATTAAGAAAATTGTTGGGCGACATTGGTCAATTCTCCAACTTGATCCACAGTTGAAGTAAATACTCCCAAAAGTGCCTAACTACATATAGGAGAGGAAAAAATATTGGGGACAAATTAGTACACTCCTTTTTACCAGTTTCAAAAAAGAAAATAAAAAAAACTTGGCTGGAGAGGCCCCTTAAAGGGATGTTCAAATGTGGCCGATGTAAGGCATGTTCTAATGTCAGTACATGTAAACATTTTGTGGCCCCCAAAAATGGTAGAACGTACGAAATGCTAGATTTTTTTCAATTGTGAGACTGAAGGAGTCATATACGCAATAGAATGCCCCTGCCACTTGTTGTATATAGGAGAAACGACACGACAAGTGAAACAAAGAATACTTGATGTTAGATGTTAGAAACATTCGAAACCCAAAAGATACACCTGTATCAAGACATTTTAGAGAAATATATGAGGGTGAGATCTCATGTTTAAAGTTTTTTGTGATACAACAGTGGAAGATGGGAACAAGAGGAGGAAATCTGGATTTAAAATTGTGTCAATTAGAGGCAAAATGGATCTATGGTTTGGGCACCCTGAGTCCTGGTGGCCTTAATGAGGGTTTTACATATACCCCATTCATTTGATAGCCGTTAAAAATACAGTGGTGGGAAAAACTATTTGCCCCCTTCCTGATTTCTTATTCTTTTGCATGTTTTTCACACTTAAATGTTTCTGCTCATCAAAAACCGTTAACTATTAGTCAAAGATAACATAATTGAACACAAAATGCAGTTTTAAATGATGTTTTTTATTATTTAGTGAGAAAAAAAACTCAAAACCCACATGGCCCTGTGTGAAAAAGAAATTGCCCCCTTAGCCTAATAACTGTTTGGGCCACCCTTAGCAGCAATAACTGCAATCAAGCATTTGCGATAACTTGCAACGAGTCTTTTACAGCGCTCTGGAGGAATTTTGGCCCACTCATCTTTGCAGAATTGTTGTAATTCAGCTTTATTTGAGGGTTTTCTAGCATAAACCGCCTTTTTAAGGTCATGCCACAACATCTCAATAGGATTCAGGTCAGGACTTTGACTAGGCCTCTCCAAAGTCTTCATTTTGTTTTTCTTCAGCCATTCAGAGATGCATTTGCTGGTGTGTTTTGGGTCATTGTCCTGCTGCAGCACCCAAGATCGCTTCAGCTTGAGTTGACGAACAGATGGCCAGACATTCTCCTTCAGGATTTTTTGGCAGACAGTAGAATTCATGGTTTCATCAATCACAGCATGCCTTCCAGGTCCTGAAGCAGCAAAACAACCCCAGACCATCACACCACCATATTTTACTGTTGGTATGATGTTCTTCTGCTGTAAATGCTGTGTTACTTCTACGCCAGATGTAACGGGACACGCACCTTCCAAAAAGTTCAACTTTTGTTTCGTCGGTCCACAAGGTATTTTCCCAAAAGTCTTGGCAATCATTGATATGTTTTTTTTAGCAAAATTGAGACGAGCCTTAATGTTCTTTTTGCTTAAAAGTGGTTTGCGCCTTGGATATCTGCCATGCAGGCTGTTTTTTCCCAGTCTCTTTCTTATGGTGGAGTCGTGAACACTGACCTTAATTGAGGCAAGTGAGGCCTGCAGTTCTTTAGATGTTGTCCTGGGGTCTTTTGTGGCCTCTCGGATGAGTTTTCTCTGCGCTCTTGGGGTAATTTTGATCGGCCGGCCACTCCTGGGAAGGTTCATCACTGTTCCAGTTGTTTGCCATTTGTGGATAATGGCTCTCACTGTGGTTTGCTGGAGTCCCAAAGCTTTAGAAATGGCTTTATAAACTTTAACAGACTGATAGATTTTAATTACAGTACTTTTGTTCTCATTTGTTCCTGAATTTCTTTGGATCTTGTCATGATGTCTAGCTTTTGAGGTGCTTTTGGTCTACTTCTCTGTGTCAGATAGCTCCTATTTAAGTGATTTCTTGATTGAAACAGGTGTGGCAGTAATCAGGCCTGGGGGTGTAATAAACCACCTTTTGTGAGGAAACGCGGAAAAGCCGCCGTCTCTCGAGGTGAGGCGGCTGTTTCCGCGTCCAGCATGGCGTCACAACGCGGAAAAAACGCCGCATGCCGCATGGGCAGTGCGGCGGAATCCGCATTGGTAACGGCGGAATCCACATCAGAGGCGACCCCCGCATTAGATACATTGCAAAACAGTACTGGTGTGGCTGGGACTGATAGTCCACCAAGATTCAGACTTACACGCGTGCGAGCACTGAGGCAGAATTTAAATAGCAGTTAGAAGGGTGTCGGCTGACCAGCTGGGTCAGCTGACAAATTCCACTGCTCCCATTGGACCAGCAATTAGGGAGGTCCTGGAAAGGTCCTAGAGTATATATACTGCTGGTTGTTCACTTGCTCCTTGTCTGGCGTTGCGTTCACATATGTGGGAGCACTTAGATCCGTTAGTGTGCCGGGACCAGCAGGAGCTGTAATCCTACACTAAGCTAGATTCTGTTGATAGCTAAAGTACTAGTTTGATTGTGATTATCTGTTATGACTTTTGCCTGCCTAGACTATCCTCCTGAACTCTGATCTTGCACCTCGATATTTCTGATACTCTGTTGCCGAACCCCGGCTCGTACTTTGACTCTGCTTCTGCCTCCTGATTTTGTACCCCGATATTTCTGATACCCCGTTGCTGAACCCTGCCTGTACTCTGACTCTGCCTTTGCCTCCTGATCCTGTACTTTATCTGTCCGTGTGTGTACGACCTGGCTTGTCCGACCTCGAGAACCGACCTTACCGTTAGAGGCGGTTCCTCGCTCTGTTAGCGATCCTTCCTCCTGAGGGTCACTTTCAGATATCCCTTCCTACTGTCAGTCTGACTCCTCCCGTCTTGGAGAGCTCAGGTCTGCGGAAGGAATCTGTGCAGTACTCCTTACTGCATTGAGGCCTTGTCCTCTTAGTGTTCCAGTTACACCAAACACTACACTCTATTCAGGTGATCAGAGGTTAGTTTGTATATCGGATTATCGGTGAGACTGCAGTTCACTTATAATCTGGTATATATCTGTATTTCCGGTGATACTGCAGATCATCGGTAATCAGATACTCTCTGCGCCCACCGATCGTTACAGAACGCCAGACCAAAAAACAAAATGGACGCAAACACTGGTCGTCTGGGTATGCTTGCCACTTCGGTGGATAACCTCCATCAAGCACTGGGCCAGCACAAAGCTTTGATTGATGCCCTTTCAGGCTCTGTGCAAACCCTCCAGACGTCAGTTGATTCAGTGCGATCCCCTCCTAGTGATGACATACGTATGCCTGTACCTGATAAATTTTCCGGCCACAAGTCTGACTTCCGGAATTTCAAGAGTAGAGTGTTGTCATACTTCGAGTTAAGACCCCGATCCTCGGGGACTGAGACCCAACGGGTCATTTTCATTAAAACACTGTTAACTGGTGATTCCCAGTCCTGGGCATACAACCTGTCCCCCACTAATTTAGCTCTGACCTCAGTCGAGGAATTTTTTAAGGCTATGGCCGTAATATACGACGACCCTGACCTTGCGGCAACTTCAGAGCGGAAGCTCAAACTTTTGCGGCAAGGCAGAGGGTCGGTCGAGGATTACGCAGCAGAATTTCGTAGGTGGTCTGTTACCGCCAGATTCGACAATTTTGCTCTGATGGATTATTTTCTATCTGGGTTGTCGGAGGAGGTCTCTGATTTGATGCTAACCTTACCCGAGCCCGCAACAGTCGATGAGGCCATATCATCGGCCATCAGAGTCGATCGTCGACTACGCCATCAGAGGCAGACTAGGGGCAGTCACCGGGTCAGGGTGACTTCGTATGTGGCACCTTCTGGTACACCCGCAGTAACGGCATCTCCACCGGTGTCACCCTCTCCAGCCTCACCACCACCCGAACCCATGCAAATTGGTCGATCAAGATTGACCCAGGTGGAACGTAGGGGAAGAATAACAGAACAACTGTGCCTGTATTGTGCAGAAGCAGGGCACAGGGTGCGAAACTGCCCTAACAAGTCGGGAAACGGGTCTGCCTAGGAGTAGTGGGGGGTGACACCCTAGGCACTTCATTCTCACCCCAAAAAGAGAAGAAGTTACTTCTCCCCTGTACTATTACGTGGGATGATAAGTCTGTGGACACTGAAGCTTTTATTGACTCTGGCTCAGCGGCCAATTTTATGAACCTTGAATTTGCTCGGGAGTTGGGTATTCCTCTCACTCCAGTAAGTCCCCCCATTCAGGTCACGGCAGTAGACGATTCCCCGCTGCAACGGGATCGTCCCCTGTCTCAGACTCCGCAGGTGAGGGTTACGATAGGGGTATTGCATGGGGAACAGCTACAGTTTTTCGTTTTGAACATGTCAACCTCCACTATTATCTTAGGCATGCCTTGGTTACAGGCCCACTCTCCACAAATCGACTGGGCCACGGGTCAGGTAACCAGATGGTCTGATCGTTGTCACCAACAGTGTCTAGGAAAGGTGACATTGGGTCAGACCAAGGTGTACGTGGAGGGTGTTCCCGAGGTGTATTCCGATTTTTCTGATGTCTTTTGTCCCAAGTCTGCTGATCAATTACCTCCTCATCGCCCGTTCGATTGCCCCATTGATCTCCGTGCTGGTTGTATGCCCCCTAGGGGTCACCTGTATAACTTGTCCGGTCCCGAGAAGTTGGCCATGCAGGATTACATTCGTGACAACCTGGCCAAGGGGTTTATTCGGCCCTCTCGGTCACCTGCTGGGGCCGGTTTCTTTTTTGTTAAGAAAAAAGACGGGGGTCTTCGACCTTGTATCGACTACCGAGGTCTCAATAAAATCACGGTGAAAAATCGCTATCCGTTACCATTGATAGACGACTTATTCACGCAGGTCACTACTGCAAAGATCTTTTCTAAGTTAGATCTGAGGGGGGCATACAACCTAATCCGCATTAGAAGGGGCGATGAATGGAAGACGGCCTTTAACACACCCGACGGGCATTACGAATACTTGGTGATGCCCTTCGGGTTGTGCAATGCGCCCGCCGTCTTCCAGGAACTAATCAATGAGGTATTCCGGGAGGTATTGGGTAAATTCGTACTGGTATATCTCGATGATATATTAATTTATTCCAATAACCTCCCCGAACACAGGGTCCATGTGAAATTTGTCCTAAACAAATTAAGACAGAATAGACTCTATGCCAAGTTAGAAAAGTGTATTTTTGAGGTGACATCCGTCACGTTTCTGGGGTATGTGATTTCTACCTCAGGTCTGTCAATGGACCCCGCTAAAGTCACAGCTGTCCTAGAATGGCCGCAACCTGTGGGTCTGAAAGCCCTCCAGAGATTCCTGGGTTTTGCAAATTATTATAGGAGGTTTATAAAAGGGTACTCCACAATCATTGCACCCCTTACCAGTCTTACAAAAAAGGGGGCAGATACTACCCACTGGTCTCCGGAGGCTCAGAATGCATTTTCTAGTCTGAAAAAATTGTTTTGTTCCGCACCAATCCTGAGACATGTCGACACCGCTTATCCGTTCATTGTTGAGGTCGATGCCTCGGAGGTCGGGGTGGGGGCTGTGCTGTCTCAGCGATCAGGGTTACAGGGAAGACTACATCCCTGTGCGTACTTTTCCCGTAGGTTCTCTCCGGCGGAGAGAAACTACGATATAGGCAACAGAGAGCTCCTGGCCATTAAATTGGCATTTGAGGAGTGGCGCCACTGGTTGGAAGGGGCAGAGCACATGATCACTGTTTACACCGACCACAAGAACTTGGAGTACATCGAGGGGGCTAAGAGGCTTAGTCCCCGTCAGGCCCGGTGGTCCTTGTTTTTTACGAGATTCAGGTTTATAATCACATACACTCCAGGTAGCAAAAACATCAAGGCAGATGCCCTCTCCAGGTGTTTCGAACCTGAGACAGCACAGCCCCCCACTCCTGAATCCATCATTCCGCAGAAACTGGTGTTAGCCGCCACGGAGTCTTGGGAAGAGTGGACAGAGATCTTGGGTCCCTTTCAGCAGGAGGTTCCTGAAGGGAAACCCGAAGGGGTCTTGTTCATACCACTACCATTCCGGTTACAGGTTCTGCAACTCTTTCACGCCCATAAGAATGCTGGTCATCCTGGAGCTGCCAGAACGCAGGATCTGATTGCCAGGTGTGCTTGGTGGCCTTCCTTGGCAACAGATTGCAAGGAGTATGTTAGGGAGTGTGCGGTGTGCGCCCAGAGTAAGCCCTCCCGGCTGGCACCTGTAGGAAGGTTGCAGCTTTTGCCCACCCCGAGTGAGCCATGGACCCACTTGTCCATGGATTTTGTGGGGGAATTGCCCAGGTCTGAAGGCATGTCGGTCATTTGGGTGGTAGTCGATCGGTTTAGCAAAATGGCCCATTTTGTGCCCCTGAAAGGACTCCCCTCGGCTCAAGAACTGGCTGAATTGTTTGTCATTCACATCTTCCGGCTGCATGGCATTCCGGAAGACATCGTGTCTGATAGGGGAGTCCAGTTTGTGTCTGGATTCTGGAGGGCATTTTGCCACCAAATGGGCATGAAATTGTCTTTCTCGTCAGGCTACCACCCACAGACCAATGGGCAGACAGAACGCATTAA
Organism: Hyperolius riggenbachi; assembly: GCF_040937935.1. Classification (NCBI taxonomy): domain Eukaryota; kingdom Metazoa; phylum Chordata; class Amphibia; order Anura; family Hyperoliidae; genus Hyperolius; species Hyperolius riggenbachi. Next base: position 118,353,209 of record NC_090656.1, read on the forward strand.
CCAATCCCTGGAGCAATTCCTGAGATGCTACGTTGCTGAGGCGCAGAGTGACTGGGTGAAATTTTTGCCCTTCGCGGAATTCGCTCAAAATAATTTAAAGAATTCCTCGTCTGGGTTTTCCCCATTTCAGATTGTAACAGGGAGGTCACCCAAATTTTCCCCTTTTCCAGTTGTCTCGTCTCCATTTCCAGCACTGGAAGATTGGCAGAGATCACTCAGGGACAATTGGGGAATTGTTAAGGGGAATTTACAGAAGGCGTTCCAGAGTCAGAAGGGTCAAGCAGATAAGAGACGGTCCGTGGAATGGAAGTTTCGGCCAGGGGATCTAGTCTGGGTGTCCACGCGTCACTTGACCCTGAAGCAGCCATCTGCCAAACTGGGTCCCAGGTTTGTGGGCCCATTTTCCGTGACCAAGAAGATTAATAATGTTACTTATTCCATTGACCTTCCCACCAGCATGCGGGGGGTGAGGTCTTTCCACGTATCCCTTCTTAAACCAGCAGTCCAGGTGGGTCCCACTCCTCCTCCTCCCGTGTTGGTGGATGCCCAACCCGAGTACGAAGTGGAGAAGATCATAGATTCACGTACTGTACAGAACTCGGTACAGTACCTCGTACATTGGAAGGGGTACGGGATTGAGGAGAGGCAATGGGTACCTAGGAACCGCATGCATGCGGACGAGTTAGTGAAGGAATTTCATGCTGTACATCCCGAGAAACCTGGTGGGAGTTGTCCGGAGTCCACTCCTCGGGAGGGGGGTACTGTGAGGAAACGCGGAAAAGCCGCCGTCTCTCGAGGTGAGGCGGCTGTTTCCGTGTCCAGCATGGCGTCACAACGCGGAAAAAACGCCGCATGCCGCATGGGCAGTGCGGCGGAATCCGCATTGGTAACGGCGGAATCCACATCAGAGGCGACCCCCGCATTAGATACATTGCAAAACAGTACTGGTGTGGCTGGGACTGATAGTCCACCAAGATTCAGACTTACACGCGTGCGAGCACTGAGGCAGAATTTAAATAGCAGTTAGAAGGGTGTCGGCTGACCAGCTGGGTCAGCTGACAAATTCCACTGCTCCCATTGGACCAGCAATTAGGGAGGTCCTGGAAAGGTCCTAGAGTATATATACTGCTGGTTGTTCACTTGCTCCTTGTCTGGCGTTGCGTTCACATATGTGGGAGCACTTAGATCCGTTAGTGTGCCGGGACCAGCAGGAGCTGTAATCCTACACTAAGCTAGATTCTGTTGATAGCTAAAGTACTAGTTTGATTGTGATTATCTGTTATGACTTTTGCCTGCCTAGACTATCCTCCTGAACTCTGATCTTGCACCTCGATATTTCTGATACTCTGTTGCCGAACCCCGGCTCGTACTTTGACTCTGCTTCTGCCTCCTGATTTTGTACCCCGATATTTCTGATACCCCGTTGCTGAACCCTGCCTGTACTCTGACTCTGCCTTTGCCTCCTGATCCTGTACTTTATCTGTCCGTGTGTGTACGACCTGGCTTGTCCGACCTCGAGAACCGACCTTACAGTTAGAGGCGGTTCCTCGCTCTGTTAGCGATCCTTCCTCCTGAGGGTCACTTTCAGATATCCCTTCCTACTGTCAGTCTGACTCCTCCCGTCTTGGAGAGCTCAGGTCTGCGGAAGGAATCTGTGCAGTACTCCTTACTGCATTGAGGCCTTGTCCTCTTAGTGTTACAGTTACACCAAACACTACACTCTATTCAGGTGATCAGAGGTTAGTTTGTATATCGGATTATCGGTGAGACTGCAGTTCACTTATAATCTGGTATATATCTGTATTTCCGGTGATACTGCAGATCACCGGTAATCAGATACTCTCTGCGCCCACCGATCGTTACACCTTTAAGTTATTTTTTAACAAGGGGGGGGCAATCACTTTTTCACACAGGGCCATGTAGATTTGGAGTTTTTTTTCTCACTAAATAATAAAAAACATCATTTAAAACTGCATTTTGTGTTCAATTAGGTTATCTTTGACTAATAGTTAATGGTTTTTGATGAGCAGAAACATTTAAGTGTGATAAACATGCAAAAGAATAAGAAATCAGGAAGGGGGCAAATAGTTTTTCACACCACTGTATATTAAACAATAAGAATCTTCTAATTAATAAATCAGCTCAAATTATGGGATCTTGTTAATTACATTTTATGATAAGAAGAATGAATATATATGTCGGTACACGCTTATATTAGGATGTGGATACGTGTGGACTGAAGTGACTGTGAGTAGGGTGCTGAGAAATTAATTATTAATATCCATAAAACAGCTAATAGGCAATATTACTTTATAGCCTCCATGTGAATCTAGATATAATATTGGACCAGAAAAAAATGTAGGCTGGTTGGATGTTGATTTATGCCCCTTTTTGGTGACAGTGATATGTCAGATTTAATAATGTAACTTAGGAAGCAAATATATATATATATATATATGTTCACTTGTATGCTGAAAGTTATTATATCCTGGGTTGTGTTGCGACAATATATTATTACCATCTGATAGATTCTTTGTAATGTGAATATAAATGAAATCCGTACAGTTCTCTGTGAAGGAGATATAGATGACAGCTTGCGGCTCAAGCTGGTTTGATAACTTCCTGGAGGTGTTAACAATCATCTCAGCGATGCGGAGAATAGAGGGACGCTAGTTGGAGGAGGTGTGGCAGCACGCGTAAGCAGTGACGCAATGAAAGGGGATGGACGGAGAGTTCCGCCCCACGCCGGCGTAATACACCGAAATGCCGGGTATCCATAGTAACGCTGCACAAATGCAGCGATTGGAGGATGCACGCATGTGACAGTCACATGATAGCCTCTCCACCAATCAGATGCGCCCAATGCTGGTCTATGGGAGAAAAAACGGAGGACGGCGATGTATATATAATGTTTTGCTCTTTCTAAATGCACTAGCAACCTTTGCACTAAGCACTTTTTTCCCTGATGACGACTCCATGTAAGGAGTCGAAACATGTTGGATTGGTGGGGGGTAACAATTTATATGTAGAAAGCAAATGGTTATTTTGTCAAGGTCTTGGATTTCTGAGCATTAATACAAAAAACCTAGCTAATAAGTATATGTGCTCTCTCAAGTATTGAACATCCTACCTTGTTAAGTGTTGATAAATGAAAACAAAATCAATAAATAGAATACGATGAATTTTATATAGGATTATTAAAAGTTACATTTTATACTTCTGATAGGATTGATCTTGTGTATTTAACAAGTAGAAGGAGCACAGACCGAATCTCTGGGAAATTTGGAGTGACTATTAAGGGGCCCATACACTGGTCGATTTCAGCTATCAATCGATTCTATGGAATCAATCGGAAATCGATTCTATCAAATCTATCGATCACTCAATTTGTGGCCGATTTCGCTCGATTTGATCTAACGGGATGGGAAATCTAGGTCGATCTGCTGCTGGCAGCAGATCGATGGCCCATAGAGTTGCATTGGATCTAAAGCCCCATATACACCATACAATTTTTTGTCCGATTCAATTTGATTCATTGACTCAATTTGATTCAATCCGACATGTCCGATCGGGATTTGATTTTCATTTGCCGATTTAAATTGGATCCCGATCAGACATGTCGGATTGAATCGAATCGAATCAATGACTCAAATCGGACAAAAAATTGTATTTTGTCAATGTGGCTTTATCGTCCAGTAATGCATTTAGATTGATTTTTAACCCTCTGGGCGATACAATGACATCGTCCAGGAGGGGGCGCAGCACTTTTTAAAACATTTTTTTTTTAAATCATGTAGCTAGCCTAGCGCTAGCTACATGATAGCCGTTCAGAACAGGATCTCCTGCTAGGCTTCCCCCATCGCCATGGCGACGCTCGCGATGACATCACCGTCAATATAGTACTACAATCACTAGAATTAAAAAATTGTTCATAGGCTCCATAAAATGTAAAAAAAATTAAAAACTCTAGGGCATCCTCTTGGACAAACTTCAATCCTTACACATAAGGTAAATACGAATATGTGTTATCCATATTCATTCAGTATATATGTGAGAGATCGCGGAAAAGCCGCCACATGTGCTACTGAGCAGGCGGCTGATTCCGCGTCCAGTGCGGCGGTTTGCACGCGGAAGCGTGTGTTTGGTAGCAGGGCAGAACGCGGAAAAGCCACCGCATGCAACAACAGTAAGGCGGCTGGTTCCGCGTACAGCGCGGCGGTTTGCCTGCGGCAGCGTGTGTCTGGTGTGGCTGAGTCTGTTAGTGCACATAGACTTAGGAATACACGCGTGTGCGCTGAGAGTCAGAATTCTTATACTAAGCAGGAAGAGTCAGCTGACCACGCCGATCAGCTGACTCCTGAGCGGGATACTATTGGTTGAGAAATTAGGGGTGGTGCTGGAGAGCACTACTCCATATATAGTTCCTGCTGGTCACTTGCAAGTTGTCTGCCGTTGCGATCACTACGTGGAAGCACTCAGACCTAGTCAGATCCTTCAGTGTGTTTGAACCAGGTGGACCTGGGAATTCACACTTAGCCAGATTATTTGAATTGTATTCTGTTTATGCTTAAACTAGTTCCAGGGTGCTGAGACCACGGACCTCGCACTCAGATTAGGGAACTGTATTATCATCTGTGTTATACTCCAGACTAGTTCCAGGGTGCTGAGACCACGGACCTCGCACTCAGATTAGGGAACTGTATATTCATCTGTGTTATACTTCAGACTAGTTCCAGGGTGTAGAGACCAAGGACCTCTCACCCAGCTTAGGGAACTGTGTTATCATCTGTGTTATACTTCAGACTAGTTCCAGGGTGCTGAGACTACGGACCTCGCACCCAGTCTAGGGAATACTGTATTATCATCTGTGTATTCTTCAGACTAGTTCCGGGGTGCTGAGACCAAGGACCTCGCACCCAGAATAGGCATTGTTTGATATATGTTATGACTTATAGCTTTTCTGACTACTCCTCTGTCTTCTGGTTCGGTACCTCGTATATCTGATATTCCGTTGCCAGACCCTGCTTGACTTGGATACTGAATCAGCCTTCTGTCTTTGTACTTTATCTGTCAGTGTGTTGCCGACCCGGCGTGCCCGACCTCGAGAGCTATCTCTCCCCTTAAAAGAGATAGTCTCCAAATCAGATAGTGACATCCATCTTAGGTGTCACTCACTCCTAGGTCCTTCCCCTCTCCAGCCTGACTCCTCCCCCCGGAGAGCCTCAGGCTGCTGGAAGGTTCCTGTTCTCCCAGAGCTGTGTCTCTATATCAGGGGCGCCTCTAGGCATAGGCAGTACAGGCCATTGCCTGGAGTGCCATTGGTCCTGGGGGGCACCATGTTGCTGGATTAAGCCCGCCCCCAAATTAAGCCCCACTCAAAATTAAGCCACACCCCTGTGGGTGTTCTATTACTTGCTTCTGCTGCATCTACTTAGCGTAAGTTGCATGCAGCTGACACTTCTGTGCCTTGTGCAACCTTCTTTCATCCTTTGGGCCATCTCTGCCTCCTTCTGTGCCCTTTGTGCCTCCTTCTGTCCCCCTGTGCCTCCTTATGTCTCCTTTGCCTTTATTTGTCCCCTTGTGCTACCTCTGCCCTCCTGTTCCTCCTTCAGTCCCACTCTGCCTCCTTCTGTCCTCCTGTGCCTCCTTCTGTATCCCTTTGTACCTCCTTCTGTCTCCATGTGCCACCTCTGTCCCCCTGCGCCTTCCTCTGTCCCCCTGCGCCTTCCTCTGTCCCCCTGCGCCTTCCTCTGTCCCCCTGCACCTTCCTCTGTCTCCATGCGCCTTCCTCTGTCCCCCTGCGCCTTCCTCTGTCCCCCTGTGCCTTCCTCTGTCCCCCTGCGCCTTCCTCTGTCCCCCTGCGCCTCCTTCTGTGACCCTTTGTGCCTCCTTCTGTGACCCTTTGTGCCTCCTTCTGACCCATTATAGAGGGTGGCAGGCCGACCAGGCGGTCATGAGTGCTGTGCAGGGGGGACAGTGGTCACCCCCCCCCCCCCCCCCCCTGCCAGATTTTGTATACCCAGGTGGTGAACAGGCTTGCAGTTCACTGGCCTGCAGCCTGTAAGCTCACTTCTGCAGGCTTACATTATGTGTATTTTCTGGTGAAACACTGCACGCATTGCGAATTTTCTGATGAAAAACGCTGCCACATTATGATTATTTCCTGGTGAAACGCCGCTGCATTACGATTATTTTCATGGAAGGGCGCCATGGGGTGGGGGCGCCACAGATTTTCTCACCTGGAGTGACAAAATGGCTAGAGGCGCCCCTGCTCTATATTGTATACCACCTGCTCAGCAGGTACATTACTCAAAGTATTACTGTTACACCAAACACTCTCTTATCCATAGGTTAGCAATATATCTGATTATCGGTGATACTGCAGATCATCAATAATCAGGTATATATCTGCATTCTTGGTGATACTGCAGATCACCAATAATCAGATTCTCTCTGCGTGCTGACACCAATCGTTACAGAACGGCAGACCAAACCCAAATGGACGCACTCCGCAGCCGTCTCGATGTACTCACCACTACGGTGGAGAATTACAACCGAGTACTGGGCAGTCACCAGGCTCAACTCAACGCTTTGTCTGGGACTGTACAAGTTTATCAGACGGCTGTGGATACCGTGCGATCTCCTCCTAGCACAGACATTCGTATGCCTGTACCTAAAAAGTTTTCTGGCCACAGATCTGACTTCCGGAATTTTAGAAACAGAGTGTTATCATACTTTGAGCTAAGACCTAATTCCTCAGGGACCATGGCCCAGAGAGTAACTTTCATTAAGACTCTATTGTCAGGGGATTCCCAGACTTGGGCGTATAACCTTCTCACAGAGGATAAGACCCTAACCTCGGTAGAGGAATTTTTTAAAGCGATGGCTATAATTTATGATGACCCGGATATTGCCTCGACCGCTGAACGGAAACTCAAGTTATTGCGGCAAGGCAAAGGTCCGGTAGAAAACTATGCTGCTGAGTTTAGAAAGTGGGCAGTGTCAGCTCAATGGGACTCATTTGTTCTACTTGACTGTTTCTTATCAGGGTTGTCAGACGCAGTTTCTGATCTAATGTTGAGTCATCCTGAACCCAAATCCATCGATGAGGCCATTTCATCGGCCATCAGAATTGATCGTCGTTTACGATATCAAAGGCAGACCTGGGGTAGGAACAATGTGAGGTACTTGTCCTACGCAGCATCTCCTTCTGCTCCATCTCCACCTGATTCACCCCCACCGGAACCAATGCATATTGGTCGTTCGAAATTGTCTCAGGTGGAACGGAGACGCAGGGAAACAGAGCAGCTCTGTCTTTACTGTGCAGAGGGGGGTCATAAGATACAGAATTGTCCCAAGAAGTCAGGAAACGCTGCCTCCTAGGTGTAGTCGGAGGTAATACCCTAGGCGAGCAGTCGTTACCTCTCGATGATAAACGTTTTCTTCTCCCTTGCACTATATCTTGGCAAGATAAGACAGAGACTACTGAGGCCTTCATTGATTCAGGCTCAGCAGCTAATTTTATGGATTACGAATTTGCTAAGAAATTGGGGATCCCGATCTCCCCTTTGAAACAAAAGATTCGGGTCACAGCGGTGGATGATTCCCCTCTGCAGAGTATTCACCCTCTTTCCCAGACACCAGATTTGGGGGTCACAATAGGGGTCTTGCATAAAGAAAGTCTATCATTTCTTGTGTTACGAATGGCAACCTCCACGGCCATTCTTGGCATGCCATGGTTACAGATTCACTCGCCTCAGATTAATTGGGCCATGGGTCAGCTAACCAGCTGCTCTACCCACTGTTATCATCATTGTTTTGCGAAAGTAACCTTTGGTAAAACCAAGATTCACATGGAGGGATTGCCAGATCACTATTCAGAATTTGTAGACGTATTCTGTCCCAAGTCAGCAGATAAACTTCCTCCACACCGTCCCTTTGGTTGCCCCATTGATCTTAGGTCTGGTTGTATGCCCCCTAGAGGTCATCTCTATAACTTATCTGGGCCAGAGAAATTGGCCATGAAGGAATAAATCCGAGAAAACGTAGCTAAAGGTTTTATTCGCCCTTCTCGATCCCCGGCCGGGGCAGGGTTCTTTTTTGTGAAAAAGAAAGATGGTGGTCTACACCCCTGCATTGACTATTGCGGCTTAACTAAAATCACAGTAAAAAGTTGCTATCCTTTGCCGTTAATAGACGATTTGTTTACTCAAGTCACCAATGCTAAGATTTTTTCAAAGTTGGATCTGAGGGGTGCTTACAACCTTGTGTGAATCAGGGACGGTGATGAATGGAAGACGGCCTTTAACACACCCGACGGGCATTACGAGTACCTAGTGATGCCTTTCAGGTTGTGTAATGCACCGGCCGTCTTTCAAGAACTGATCAATGAGGTCTTCAGAGAGGTATTGGGCAAATTTGTCTTGGTATACTTAGATGACATTCTAATTTTCTCGTCCAACCTCTCAGAGCACAGAGATCATGTTAAGTTTGTGTTACGGAAATTGAGACAAAACATGCTGTACGCCAAGCTGGAGAAATGCATATTTGAAGTGACCTCTGTCGCCTTTCTAAGGTACATAATTTCAACCTCTGGCCTCTCTAAGGACCCTGGGAAAGTTTCAGCTGTGTTAGATTGGCCTCAACCTGTGGGATTGAAGGCTCTACAGAGGTTCCTGGGGTTCGCTAACTACTACAGAAGGTTCATAAAGGGGTACTCTACGGTGATCTCACCTCTCACCAGTCTCACAAAGAAAGGGGCAGACACTCACCACTGGTCCCCTGAGGCCCATGCTGCTTTCTCCACGTTAAAGAAATTGTTCTGTACTGCACCCATTTTGAGACACGTTGACACTACCTTCCCCTTTATCGTGGAGGTAGATGCCTCAGAGGTAGGGGTAGGGGCTGTGCTGTCTTAGCGTTCTGGGTTGCAGGGAAAGCTACACCCCTGTGCCTATTTTTCACGTAGGTTTTCACCCGCTGAGAAAAACTATGATATAGGCAATAGGGAACTAGTCTCACAAAGAAAGGGGCAGATACTCACCACTGGTCCCCTGAGGCCCATGCTACTTTCTCCACGTTAAAGAAATAGTTTTGTACTGCACCCATTTTGAGACACGTTGACACCACCTTCCCCTTTATCGTGGAGGTAGATGCCTCAGAGGTAGGGGTAGGGGCTTTGCTGTCTCAGCGTTCTGGGTTGCAGGGAAAGCTACACCCCTGTGCCTATTTTTCACGTAGGTTTTCACCCGCTGAGAAAAACTACGATATAGGCAATAGGGAACTTCTAGCCATTAAGTTGGCCTTTGAGGAATGGCGACATTGGCTAGAGGGTGCAGAACATAACATTACTGTCTATACTGACCACAAAATACTGCAGATCATCAATAATCAGGTATATATCTGCATTCTTGGTGATAGTGATGCTCAAATACCCCTTTTTAAAATTCGAGTTTGGTCGAATTCGAATAGTAAATTATTCGAGGTCAGTCGAATATTCGAGTCGAATAATTTTTACTATTCGATTCGACCTCGGACTTCGAGCTCACTATTTGAGTCGGTATTCGAGCTAACTATTCGAGCTGACTATTCGAATTGGCCTTAAATAGCTTCCCAACACTTGTTTTGAGGGTTAATGATGCAAGAAACATATTTTTTTCCAAGTGACAACAGCAAGTGATTATGTGGGGATGTTCCTTTAAAAAAAAAAAAAGGTGAAAAGAGAAGTTGTGTCCAGAATTTTGTTCAGTACTGTATATACTTCTTCTTCTTCTTCTTCTTTATCTTCTATATCTTCTTCTTCTTCTTCTATATCTTCTTCTTCTTCTTCATCTTCTTCTTCTTCTTCTTCATCTTCTTCATCTTCATCTTCTTCATCTTCATCTTCTTCATCTTCTTCATCTTCATCTTCTTCATCTTCTTCTTCATCTTCTTCATCTTCTTCATCTTCATCTTCTTCATCTTCTTCTTCATCTTCTTCATCTTCATCTTCTTCATCTTCTTCTTCTTCTTCTTCTTCATCTTCTTCTTCATCTTCTTCATCTTCTTCTTCATCTTCTTCATCTTCATCTTCTTCATCTTCTTCTTCATCTTCTTCATCTTCTTCATCTTCATCTTCATCTTCTTCATCTTCATCTTCTTCATCTTCTTCTTCTTCTTCTTCTTCTTCTTCTTCATCTTCTTCTTCATCTTCTTCATCTTCTTCTTCATCTTCTTCATCTTCATCTTCTTCATCTTCTTCATCTTCATCTTCTTCATCTTCTTCTTCATCTTCTTCATCTTCTTCATATTCATCTTCTTCATCTTCTTCTTCATCTTCTTCATCTTCATCTTCTTCATCTTCTTCTTCTTCTTCTTCTTCTTCTTCTTCTTCATCTTCTTCTTCATCTTCTTCATCTTCATCTTCTTCATCTTCATCTTCATCTTCATCTTCTTCATCTTCTTCTTCATCTTCTTCTTCTTCTTCTTCTTCTTCTTCTTCATCTTCTTCTTCATCTTCTTCATCTTCTTCTTCATCTTCTTCATCTTCATCTTCATCTTCATCTTCTTCATCTTCTTCTTCATCTTCATCTTCTTCATCTTCTTCTTCATCTTCTTCATCTTCATCTTCTTCATCTTCTTCTTCTTCTTCTTCTTCTTCTTCTTCTTCTTCATCTTCTTCTTCATCTTCTTCATCTTCTTCTTCATCTTCTTCTTCATCTTCTTCATCTTCTTCTTCATCTTCTTCATCTTCTTCTTCATCTTCTTCATCTTCTTCTTCTTCTTCATCTTCTTCTATATCGTCTTCTTCGTCACTTATTTCTCTTTTCATTTTTTTTTTTTTAAAGAAATGCAGCTATTTTTGAGCGTAACAACAAATAGCTGGTGGCGCACGCATGTTGGAAGCGCCATTGTATGTGCTCCCTGGCAGTGGAAACACACAGACAGCAGGAGGTAAATTTAGCAGCAGGAGGAGGAGGATGAGTGTGTGGCAGCATGCAGTCAATGAGGCAGGCAGCGTGACATAATAGCCCTGGTACCTAGCGGTGATACCATGGCTGTAAATAAACACAACAGGAGGTCCCAGACAGCGGTCGTGCAGCCCACATTGTGTCCAATACACAACTGGGACAACACAGTTTTCAACCCGGGCACCTCAGAAAAATTAAACCTTTTTTTGTAATGGTTTTGTAGTTTTGGTTTTACAACCAATTACACAGATATATAGCTATTTTTTGACGTAATAGCTGGTGGCAGAGTGGCAGCAGAAGGTAAATCTGTGTACCCTGGCGGTGGGAAACACAGACAGACAGCAGCAGCAGCAGGAGGAGGAATGGAGGAGAGTAATTATGTGAGCAGCTATTGTTTGACGTAATAGCTGGTGGCAGTGTGGCAGCAGAAGGTAATTCTGTGTACCCTGGCAGTGGGAAACACAGACAGACAGCAGCAGCAGGAGGAATGGAGGAGTAGTGTGAGTGTGGCAGCAGGTAGGCAGCGTGACATAATAGCCCTGGTACCTAGCGGTGATACCAGGGCCGTAAATAAACACAACAGGAGGTCCCAGACAGCGGTCGTGCAGCCCACATTGTGTCCAATACACAACTGGGACAACACAGTTTTCAACCCGGGCACCTCAGAAAAATTAAACCTTTTTTTTTTTTTAATGGTTTTTTGGTTTTTGGTTTTACAACCAATTTAGCTATTTTTGGACGTAATAGCTGGTGGCAGAGTGGCAGCAGAAGAAGGTAATTCTGTGTACCCTGGCAGTGGGAAACACAGACAGACAGCAGCAGCAGGAGGAGGAATGGAGGAGTAGGCGAGCAGCTATTGTTTGACGTAATAGCTGGTGGCAGAGTGGCAGCAGAAGGTAAATCATCTGTGTACCCTGGCAGTGGGAAACACAGACAGACAGCAGCAGCAGCAGCAGGAGGAGGTATGGAGGAGCAGTGTGAGTGTGGCAGCAGGTAGGCAGCGTGACATAATAGCCCTGGTACCTAGCGGTGATACCAGGGCCGTAAATAAACACAACAGGAGGTCCCAGACAGCGGTCGTGCAGCCCACATTGTGTCCAATACACAACTGGGACAACACAGTTTTCAACCCGGGCACCTCAGAAAAATTAAACCTTTTTTTGTAATGGTTTTGTAGTTTTGGTTTTACAACCAATTACACAGATATATAGCTATTTTTTGACGTAATAGCTGGTGGCAGAGTGGCAGCAGAAGGTAAATCTGTGTACCCTGGCGGTGGGAAACACAGACAGACAGCAGCAGCAGCAGGAGGAGGAATGGAGGAGAGTAATTATGTGAGCAGCTATTGTTTGACGTAATAGCTGGTGGCAGTGTGGCAGCAGAAGGTAATTCTGTGTACCCTGGCAGTGGGAAACACAGACAGACAGCAGCAGCAGGAGGAATGGAGGAGTAGTGTGAGTGTGGCAGCAGGTAGGCAGCGTGACATAATAGCCCTGGTACCTAGCGGTGATACCAGGGCCGTAAATAAACACAACAGGAGGTCCCAGACAGCGGTCGTGCAGCCCACATTGTGTCCAATACACAACTGGGACAACACAGTTTTCAACCCGGGCACCTCAGAAAAATTAAACCTTTTTTTTTTTTTAATGGTTTTTTGGTTTTTGGTTTTACAACCAATTTAGCTATTTTTGGACGTAATAGCTGGTGGCAGAGTGGCAGCAGAAGAAGGTAATTCTGTGTACCCTGGCAGTGGGAAACACAGACAGACAGCAGCAGCAGGAGGAGGAATGGAGGAGTAGGCGAGCAGCTATTGTTTGACGTAATAGCTGGTGGCAGAGTGGCAGCAGAAGGTAAATCATCTGTGTACCCTGGCAGTGGGAAACACAGACAGACAGCAGCAGCAGCAGCAGGAGGAGGTATGGAGGAGCAGTGTGAGTGTGGCAGCAGGTAGGCAGCGTGACATAATAGCCCTGGTACCTAGCGGTGATACCAGGGCCGTAAATAAACACAACAGGAGGTCCCAGACAGCGGTCGTGCAGCCCACATTGTGTCCAATACACAACTGGGACAACACAGTTTTCAACCCGGGCACCTCAGAAAAATTAAACCTTTTTTTTTTTTAATGGTTTGTTTGGTTTCGGTTTTGCAACCAATATAGCTATTGTTTGACGTAATAGCTGGTGGCAGAGTGGCAGCAGAAGAAGGTCATTCTGTGTACCCTGGCAGTGGGAAACACAGACAGACAGCAGAAGGGCAGTACACAGCAGCCCACTGTAGGTGTAAAATGTGTGGCTGCAGGCGACGTAATAGTCAAAGTGAACCAGGCTGGCTTAGTGAGCAGGAGCCAGGAGGTGGTAAAGGGTGGTAAGGCACATTAACGATGGTTCCGGCAGCCAGTTCATGTCCCCCTCTCGCCGACAACAGGGGCCAGGAACTCGCCTTCCACCCACGCCTGGTTCATCTTGAGAAACGTCAGTCTGTCCACAGACTTGTGAGACAGACGTGAGCGTTTCTCGGTGACCACGCCACCAGCTGCACTGAAGCAGCGCTCGGACAGCACGCTGGAAGGGGGGCAGGACAGCACTTCCAGGGCGTACTGCGCTAGCTCGCTCCAGATCTCCATGCGCTTGACCCAATACTCCATGGGATCAACAGGGGCATCGCTGTCAAGCCCGCTGTACGACCCCATGTAGTCAGCCACCATGCGGGTCAGGCGCTGGCTGTGACCGGAGGAGGATGCTGCTGCATGCATCTCCTCTCTAGTCACTGCTGCCGGAGCCTCTACAGTCCTGTAGAGCTCGTGGCTGAGAGACAGCAGGTCTGTGGGGCGCTTGCTGCTGCTGGATGCAGGCACCTGCTGCTGCCTCTGTGCTGGCTGCTGGACAGTGGGGGTGGAAGGCTGGGGGAAGGCTTCCTCCAAGCGCTCAACAAGGGCCTGCTGCAAGCTCCTTATTTGTTGCGCTGGGTCTCCTCCTGCAGGCGGCAGGAACTGGCTCAACTTCCCCTTGAGGCGTGGGTCCAACATCATGCTGATCCAGATGTCCTCCCTCTGCTTCATCTGGATCACCCTGGGGTCCCTGCGCAGGCACGCCAGCATGTGCGCTGCCATTGGGAAGAGGCGGGCCACGTCTGCTGGCACATCAACGTCAGTGCTGTCCTCATCCTCCTCCTCTGCCGCCTCATCCTCTCTCCACCCCCGCACCAACTCAGCTGCGCTGTGCTGATCCCCCTCATCAGCAGCCAGGTCAGGGACCTCCACCAAGTCCTCCTCCTCCTCCCCCTCAGAGGTGGACTGCGCAGCTGGTTGCCGCTCCTGCTGGTCCAAGGCTGCCGCTCCCTGTTCCAGCAAACCATCGAGGGCCCTGTTCAGCAGAGAAACCAGGGGCACCCACTCGCAGACCATAGCATGGTCCCTGCTCACCATGTTTGTGGCCTGCAGGAAGGGAGCCAGCACAAAGCACACCTGCTGCATGTGCCTCCAGTCATCATCGGGGACGATGGACGGGATGTTGCTGGTCTTGTCCCTTCTCCGAGCTGCGGAAACAGTGGCCAGGGCAAGGTACTGGTTGACAGCGTGCCTCTGTTCAACCATACGCTCCAACATCGCCAGGGTGGAGTTCCAGCGAGTCGGAACGTCAATGATCAGCCGATGGCGTGGCAGATCCAGCTCCTTTTGCACGTCTTCCAGGCTCGCACAGGCTGCAGCCGAGCGCCGGAAGTGACGCACAACATTCCTTGCCGTTTCCAGCAGTTCGCCCATCCCCTGGTAGGTGCGCAGGAACTTCTGCACCACCAGGTTCAGCACGTGGGCAAGACAGGGGATGTGGGTCAGGTTTCCCCTGTCTATGGCAGCAACCAGATTGGCCCCATTGTCGGACACCACCTCTCCGACTCTGAGGCCTCTGGGGGTCAGCCAAATCCTCTCCTGCTCCTGGAGTTTGGCCAACACGTGGGCTGCCGTCAGCTTGGTCTTGCCAAGGCTGACCAAGTGCAGCAGCGCTTGGCAGTGGCGGGCCTTCACGCTGCTGCTGAGGCGGGGGGTTTGGCCAGGTGTGGCGGAGGATGGCAGAGGATCGGAGGAACCCGCTGCAGTTCCCCTGACCCTGCGGGGTGGCACCACCCACTGTGTTGCTGCTGCTGCTGCTGCTGTGCCCGCTGCTGCTCTCCCATCCTCACCCCCTTCCACCAAGCTGACCCAGTGGACAGTGAAGGACAGGTAGCGGCCTGTCCCGAAGCGGCTGCTCCAGGAGTCCATGGTGACGTGGACCCTTTCACCAACCGCGTGCTCCAGCCCTCGCTCCACATTGGCCATCACAAAGCGGTGCAGTGCTGGAATGGCCTTGCGGGAAAAAAAGTGTCTGCTGGGGAGCTGCCAGTCTGGGGCTGCACAAGCAAGCAGCGCCCGCATGTCGCTCCCCTCCTGCACGAGCGTGTACGGCAGGAGTTGGGAGCACATGGCCCGTGCCAGCAAGCCGTTCAGCTGCCGCACGCGACGGCTGCTGGGAGGCAGAGCCCTAACCACCCCCTGGAAGGACTCGCTCAAAAGGCTCTGGCGTGGCCTTTTGCTGACACGGGAATCACCAGACACAGCGGAGGAGGCCACTGAGGACTGGCTGCCAGAACAGGCCTCAGTGTCGGCGGCAGGAGTTGCAGAGGGGGGAGGAGCAGTGCGTTTCCGCACTCCTGCTGGTGCTGCTGGAGGAGCAGGAGGGCGGGTGGCTGCTGTTGCTGCTGCTGAAGGCTGTGCAGTGATGGGTGTGGTGCCACTGCCAGCACCAGAGGCCTTCAGCCTCTGGAACTCCTCATGCTGGTGGAAATGTTTAGCCGCAAGGTGGTTGATCAGCGAGCTGGTGCTGAACTTTAAGGGGTCTGCACCTCTGCTCAACTTCCGCTGACAGTGGTTGCAAGTGGCGTACTTGCTGTACACAGTGGGCATGGTGAAAAAGCGCCAGATTGGTGACAGAAACATCCCCCTACGGCATGGAAGCGCTGCTGCCTGTCTCCCTGTGGTGGTTGGGGGGGGGGCTTGGGTGCGGCTGGTGGTGGTACTGGCTGATGCTGCTGCTGCTGCTGCTGAGCCTGAGACACCAGCAGGCTGTGGGTCGCTGCCAATGCTTGCAATGATGCGCCTCCTTGCAAGGCCCACAAGCGCATCCTCCTCCTCCTCCGAGCTGCTGAGGACGACATCCCCTGGAGGTGGTGGCACCCAGTCTCTGTCTGTCACCGGGTCATCAACATCATCCTCCCCCTCCTCAAACATGTCCTGCTGGGATGATGACCCCCCAAACTCCTCTCCTGATGCATGGATGGGCTGCTTGACTGTCGCCACAGTCTTGCTGTCCAATCCCTCATCCCCCAAAGTGCCCATCAGCATCTCCTCCTCAAAATCGCCAACAACAGCAGACAATTGACTCATCATGCCTGGGGTCAAAAGAGTGCTGAATGAGAGGTCGGCGACTGACGGTGAACTGGCCTCCTCCCCAGACCCTGCTGGGCGGCTGCTGCGAACAGGGGTGGTGGTGGTGGTGGTGGTGAGGGTGGAGGCCTCGGATGCAGAGCTGATGGCGGGCTGCTCATCCTCCGTCATGAGTTGCACCACAGTGTCTGCATCCTTTTCCTCAATGGGACGTTTCCGACCCGGCTGGAGGAAAATCGGAGCAGGTGCTACACGCTGCTGCTGCTGTGTCTCTGCAGCGTGAGTTGCAGATGCTCCTGCTGGGCGGCGCCCAAGGCGTCCACGGCCAGTGGCTATGGGAGGAATGTTAGCCACTGACGCTGCTGCTGCTGCTGCGGAACTGTGCATGGTGGCGCGCCCGCGGCCGCGGCTTGCCACAATGCTGCTCCCTCTCCTCCTGATTCCCTTGCTGCCCTTCCCCTTGCCCAAACCGCGCTGGCTGCCACTTCCAGACATCTTAAATGTTTTGGGCGTATAGACAAAAGTTTTGTAAAAGGGCGGGTGAAAAGTGGGGTACTTTAATGGAGTGGGTTGGTTGGTGAGGTGACTGAGTGAGTGTCCCCTAGTACAGTAAGTAAGTAGTAACAGTCAGGAAGTACAACTAGCAGTTACAATAATCAGTAGTAATCACAAGTAAATTTAGTGTGTGTACACTCAGACAGTGAGTGCACGCACGCAGGAGCTAGTAGCCTATGAACACAGTGACTGAGTGTCCTAGACTCCTAGTACAGTAAGAGTAAGTAGTAACAGTAAGTAGAACTAACTAATTACAATAATCAATCAGCGATCAGAAGGAAATGGAGTGTGGGTGGTGTGTGTACACTCAGACAGTGAGTGACCGCACGCAGGAGCTAGTAGCCTATGAACACAGTGACTGAGTGTCCTAGACTCCTAGTACAGTAAGAGTAAGTAGTAACAGTAAGTAGAACTAACTAATTACAATAATCAATCAGCGATCAGAAGGAAATGGAGTGTGGGTGGTGTGTGTACACTCAGACAGTGAGTGACCGCACGCAGGAGCTAGTAGCCTATGAACACAGTGACTGAGTGTCCTAGACTCCTAGTACAGTAAGAGTAAGTAGTAACAGTAAGTAGAACTAACTAATTACAATAATCAATCAGCGATCAGAAGGAAATGGAGTGTGGGTGGTGTGTGTACACTCAGACAGTGAGTGCACGCACGCAGGAGCTAGTAGCCTATGAACACAGTGACTGAGTGTCCTAGACTCCTAGTACAGTAAGAGTAAGTAGTAACAGTAAGTAGAACTAACTAATTACAATAATCAATCAGCGATCAGAAGGAAATGGAGTGTGGGTGGTGTGTGTCCACTCAGACAGTGAGTGACCGCACGCAGGAGCTAGTAGCCTATGAACACAGTGACTGAGTGTCCTAGACTCCTAGTACAGTAAGAGTAAGTAGTAACAGTAAGTAGAACTAACTAATTACAATAATCAATCAGCGATCAGAAGGAAATGGAGTGTGGGTGGTGTGTGTACACTCAGACAGTGAGTGACCGCACGCAGGAGCTAGTAGCCTATGAACACAGTGACTGAGTGTCCTAGACTCCTAGTACAGTAAGAGTAAGTAGTAACAGTAAGTAGAACTAACTAATTACAATAATCAATCAGCGATCAGAAGGAAATGGAGTGTGGGTGGTGTGTGTACACTCAGACAGTGAGTGACCGCACGCAGGAGCTAGTAGCCTATGAACACAGTGACTGAGTGTCCTAGACTCCTAGTACAGTAAGAGTAAGTAGTAACAGTAAGTAGAACTAACTAATTACAATAATCAATCAGCGATCAGAAGGAAATGGAGTGTGGGTGGTGTGTGTACACTCAGACAGTGAGTGACCGCACGCAGGAGCTAGTAGCCTATGAACACAGTGACTGTCTGACTGAGTGTCCTAGACTCCTAGTACAGTAAGAGTAAGTAGTAACAGTAAGTAGAACTAACTAATTACAATAATCAATCAGCGATCAGAAGGAAATGGAGTGTGGGTGGTGTGTGTACACTCAGACAGTGAGTGACCGCACGCAGGAGCTAGTAGCCTATGAACACAGTGACTGAGTGTCCTAGACTCCTAGTACAGTAAGAGTAAGTAGTAACAGTAAGTAGAACTAACTAATTACAATAATCAATCAGCGATCAGAAGGAAATGGAGTGTGGGTGGTGTGTGTACACTCAGACAGTGAGTGACCGCACGCAGGAGCTAGTAGCCTATGAACACAGTGACTGAGTGTCCTAGACTCCTAGTACAGTAAGAGTAAGTAGTAACAGTAAGTAGAACTAACTAATTACAATAATCAATCAGCGATCAGAAGGAAATGGAGTGTGGGTGGTGTGTGTACACTCAGACAGTGAGTGACCGCACGCAGGAGCTAGTAGCCTATGAACACAGTGACTGAGTGTCCTAGACTCCTAGTACAGTAAGAGTAAGTAGTAACAGTAAGTAGAACTAACTAATTACAATAATCAATCAGCGATCAGAAGGAAATGGAGTGTGGGTGGTGTGTGTACACTCAGACAGTGAGTGACCGCACGCAGGAGCTAGTAGCCTATGAACACAGTGACTGAGTGTCCTAGACTCCTAGTACAGTAAGAGTAAGTAGTAACAGTAAGTAGAACTAACTAATTACAATAATCAATCAGCGATCAGAAGGAAATGGAGTGTGGGTGGTGTGTGTACACTCAGACAGTGAGTGACCGCACGCAGGAGCTAGTAGCCTATGAACACAGTGACTGTCTGACTGAGTGTCCTAGACTCCTAGTACAGTAAGAGTAAGTAGTAACAGTAAGTACAACTAACTAACAATAATCTATCAGTAATCAGAAGGAAATAGAGTGTGTGTACACACAGACAGTGAGTGAGTGCACACACGCAGGAGCTAGCTAGTAGCCTATAAACAGTGACAGTCAGTGAGTGTCCTACTCCTAGTACAGTATAACTACAATACTATTAGTAAAGGACAGCAGAAATACTGGTATAGATGAGAGAAATAAACAGAGGACAGCTGCCCACAGAGGCAAGGCCCCCCTGAGGCCTAAACCTGTAAGCTTGCAGCAGCTGCCTGTCTCTAATGTAACACACAAGCTACTAACTAAAATACAATGTCTATCTAACTAACAACAATATAGGTGTATATGGCAGGTGTAGGTGAGCAAAAACGCTAGGTAAATGATCACAATAGAGCACTTGCTAAGCCAAAGCACAAAGGAGCAACTCTCTCTCTGTACAAGTCTCAGGCAAGCATGGAGAAACGTAACATGGCGGCCGCTATTTATAGGGTAGGGGCTGGCCAGGGTCCCCCTCTGTGATTGGCTGCCGTCAGAGGGCCTGGGAGCCCTCTGATTGGCTCTAAGGACATCAATCTGGGCTATGACGCTATTCGAGCTCGGTACCGAGCTCGAATAGCGCCGAGTTGCTCGAATAGCTCGAATAGTGAATGGGCTATTCGAGTGTACTCGGATAGCCCATTCGAATAGCTCCAGCTATTCGGAGCTCGAATACCGAGCTCGAATAGCTGAAAAAGAGCTCGAATATTCGAGCTACTCGAATATTCGAGCTCTGCTGAGCACCACTGCTTGGTGATACTGCAGATCACCAATAATCAGATTCTCTCTACGTGCTGACACTAATCGTTACAATATACAAATAAGTTCTGTCAGTATTTTAATTTATCATGTAGTTGGTTAGGTTCTCAGGCCCAGTGCACACCAAAACCGCTAGCAGATTCACAAAACGCTAGCGGTTTTGGGTGCGGATGACAGAGATTAGTCCCAGTGCACACCGGGCGGATTTGCATGCGATCCGCCGGCCGCATCCGCCTGAGCATCCGCGTGGCTAATGTATTTCAATGTGCTGGTGCACACCGGCGGTTTGAGGTTTTAAGCAAACCACAAACGTGCAGCAAGAGGCACGTTTGCGGTTTTCTAAAAACCTCAAACCGCCGGTGTGCACCAGCCCATTGAAATACATTACCCGATCGGCTTTACAGGTGGATGCGGCCGGCGGATCGCATCAAGATCCGCTCGGTGTGCACTGGGCCTCACTCATGGTTTTCAGCATTTGTAAGTGGTATGACTTGTTTGTCCCACTGCTCACTGTATACCTGTTTGTCCCTCTGCTCACTGCTACCGCAACTTCTTTTGGAAACTCCGGCATTCGCCGGCACCACTGGCATGAGAGTTATTATTATTATTTATTGGATTTATACAGTGCCAACATATTATGCAGCACTATACAATACCTAAGATTACAGACAATGATAACAGGGGTGACTGAGAACACAATACAGGTAATAAGCAATAAGAAATGCAACACAATACAACTATACAAGTAGTAATACAAAGCCAGATCATTCTCTGGAGTGATAGTTCCAATAATGCAAGTTCACATTATTCTAGGTAAAGTGCACAATCAAGTATGATACACAAGGAGAGAGGCAGGCACGTGCGGGGGGCTTTTTAAATTCCCATAAAAAGGGCCCCTTGGCAACAAAAAGGAATCAATAAGCTCCACCCACTGCATGTGGGAGGCCTCGCCTACCACTTGTGGGAAGCTCCTTTCCATCTGGGACACTTTGGAAAGAGGTGCTATATAGGAATCTTAGTGTAACCATCCCTGCAGCTGTGTGGTAGCAGGTAAGATGGTGTCTTCTCCCTCAACCTTGCACCCACAGTCACCTCTCCCTATAGGACCCATATTGACTTCTCCCTCCCCAGCAATGCAGTGATTCTGCCTTCTCCAGCACCCACACTGACCTCTCGCTCCCACAGCACCCCCAGTGACCTTTCCCTCCCCCAGCAGCCCATGACTTCCCCTTCCTGCAGACTGAACTCTACGTCTCCCAACATCCACCCACACCTCTTCCCCCATAGATGGCACTCAGTACTCACACTCACAGGACACCAAGTACCTGCACCCAGGCCTGAGATTGCACCCAATACTCACACCTGCACACAGCCTCCCCATGGCACCCACTATCTGCACCAAGAACCCACTTAACCAGTACCTGCCCCCAAAATACCTGAAATTAAAACACACATGAGACCCAATGTCCACCCATAGTCAGCACCCAGTACAGATATGGTACTAAGTATTTGCACCCATGCCACACCCAGTACCTGCACACAGCACCACATGACATCCAGTACATGCACCCAGATCTCACATTCCTCGAAGTGCCTGCAATCAAAACCGCATGACACTTGATGGCACCCAGCATCTGCATTCAGCACCCACATGACAACGAATACCTCCCTAGCCAGAAACAAGGAAGGGGGACCATCCGGCCACTGGTGTCAGTTCCAACGTACTGTACACCACTGAATGCAGCCAGTGCTTCTGTGACTGAATGTATGTGTCAAGCGAAGGGGCTCAGGGGGATGGTTTGGGACAGATGGAGGGGGTGGGTGAAGATCACATGTCACTGCAGGGCAAGGTGGTTGGGAAGAAGATCCCCCACCACTTGTAGGTACTACTTACTGTGCATTTCGAGGATGAGGGGGGGGGGGGCGATGCCTTAAACATAAGCATCCCCCACATAAGGACCCTCTGCACAGCCCTGGAGAGAGCGCCCTGCCAAAGGCTTACAATCAAGAGTTACGGGGCTTCTGGTTGGATTGCTACAGCTAGGAGGCTTGATCTAAATCAGTCACCCACCTTAACCAGTTCACCCCCAAGGCTTTTTACCCTGACGGACCAGAGCAATTTTCACCAGTCAGTGCTCCTCCCTTTTATTCCCTAATAACTTTATTACTACTTATCACAAGAAAATGATCTATACCTCGTTTTTTTCGCCACCAATTAGGCTTTCTGTGGATAGTATATTTTGCTAAGAATTTTTTTATTCTAAATGTGTTTTAAGGGGAAAAATACAAAAATAATGGAAAAAATTAATTATTTCTCAGATTTCAGATATTATAGTTTTAAAATTAAATGTTCTCCTGTGGATAAAGCCAATACATTTTATGTGTCTAGTTGTCCCGATTATTAAAGGGACTCCGAGCAGTGCAGAAACTATGTAAAGATGCATATCATTTTAAAGCTCTCTTTCTCCTCTTTCCAATGATACATAAACCGCCACCCTACGCCTTTTAGTTTTCGCTATTTTCGCGATTGAAATTGCTGCAGCCGCGATTTCGATCACGAAAATAGAGAAAACTAAAAGGCGTAGGGCGACGATTTAGGTGTCGTCAGAAAGAGGAGAAAGAGAGATTTAAAATGATATCCATGTTTCTATAGTTACATTGTATTACACAGGACGACACTTTCCCCAGTGTCAGCAGTGGCATTCAGCTGAATGGAGCTGCTGACTTTAGGAAAAAGGCGCCCTGTGTAATACAATGTAACTATGGAAAGATGGATATCATTTTAAAGCTCTATTTCTCCTCTTTCCGACGACAAATCGTCGCCCTACGCCTTTTAGTTTTCTCTTTTTCTGCGATCGAAATCACGGTCGCAGCAAATTCAATCGCGACAATAGTGAAAACTAAAAAGCGAAGGGTGGCGGTTTATATATCATTGGAAAGAGGAGAAAGAGAGCTTTAAAATGATATGCATCTTTACATAGTTTCTGCACTGCTCGGAGTCCCTTTAAACCGTTTAAATTGTGTCCCTATCACAATGTATGCCGACAATTTATTATTTTGAAATATAGGTGTTATTTTTCTGTTTTGTTTTGTTTTTGTCCAGTCCATAATTACAAGCCCCTATGTAGTAAAGTAAAATCAATTTCCCCTCATAAAATATAGATTAATAAAGCTGAGTCCCTAAGGCAACAATTTATGTATTTTTTTTTAAGCTGATTTTTTTTTTACAAGTGTTTTTTTTTTCTTTTTTCTTTAGCTTTGGAAGTGTAACTTATAATTTTTTTTATTATTTTTATGTATGCATGTCCGTGTATGTGTAATATACTTTTTGGCCACAAGGTGGCACTAGTGAACACTCCTCATTATAGGAAGTGATCGCTTTTTTTTTTTTACTTTTGTTTTTTTTTACACTGTGTTGGCTCCCTGTTTTATGAATACACATTGCTGCTGTTTGCGGTCACGTCCATTCACTCCAGGCACTGCGATTGGATAGAGGACCGCTCGGTCCTTATCCCCAATCACTTAGCATGGGATTCCGACGGTAACAGCGGCGGTAGCGGCACGGACACGTGCGGAGCGGCAGCGGGGACGCGCAACGTATTAAAACGTCATGTTGCCATTAGCAGGGTAAAGCATGATGTTTTAATACGATAGGTTGTCATTGAATGGTTAAAGGAATACACACTTTTTGTTACCAAGTTTCATGCTGTAGGTTTCTTTTCCAGGAGACCTCTATGCATTTCAGCTACTTGATCATAGTTTTTTTTAAATGTGGTTAAATGACAGAAAATGTATCTACCAATCTGTAGTGAACATTTACATATTTCAATAATATTAAAAGAAAGAGCAGTGAATTTATGCCAGGGTTTCCGATGATCACATAGTACACTTTAGCCACGGATTGCTGTACAGCTGCAATACTGCTGTATAAGAATCCTTGGCAAATATACCTATTGTTTGCACTGATAAAAGTAAAAAAAAAAAAAGGTTACCCCTTCTGAGTAGAGATTAATCAGTGCAGAGGTCGCCAGGGGTGTCAGGACATGGTGCTGTGGGTGCCCTGGGCGCCAGTGGAGGAGGGTGGCAGTGAGGGTGGGTGCTATGTGTTTCAGTGGGGAATGGAAGAGTGGCAGCTAGGTTCGAGGCTCACTATACTAAAGTATACCAACCCCCGGAAGAGTATCTTTGAAAGTACCGCTGAGGTACTTTCTGTCCCTTAACAGACTAATGGAAATCCTCCTCCTCAGGGTCTATTAAAGAATAAAACCCCCCACCTTAGACTATACCCACAGTCGTGGTGGTAGCTACCCCGACCTTCTCCTAGATATTCAAAGGTGGTATGTGCTTTGTGTCTATAGATTGGACAAGTTCTCTGAGGGACAGGGGGAGGCTTTGTTACCCCTCTCTTCCAGGGCACTCCCATATCATGCGGGTTGGTATATCTCAGGCTGCAGAGTCCCACGTGGTTTGCGACCCACATTCTGGCTATACAAGCCTGCATGGGTGACTAGAGGGGGGGGGGGTGCCATGTTTTGTTTTGTTTGTTTTTTTAATACATTTTTTACAATGCATATAATAAGTATATTTGCCAGTGATTCATATACAGCAGTATTGCGGCTGTACAGTGATCTCTGGTCAAAGTTTTGCCATGTCCACCAGGTTTCCAGGTCGTCATCATTGCACACAGTGTACTGACCACCGGGAAAACGGGCATGAAATGAACTGCTTTTTTTTGTTTGATACATGTAGATTTTTACCACCGATAGGTAGATCCATTTTCATTTAACTGCATTTAAAACCATTTTACCTATAGTAATTTTACAATAAATTTTTTAAAAACCTACAGGGTCTTTTTTTTTCCATTGTTCTGCCCCTAAAATTGGTGGTGAATTCTTGAAGATATGTAAACGCAAAAATGAACGTGACTGTACCGCATGATCACAGAAATTTGTGTCGAGCAAGAAAGGCCCAATTCGCCATGAGATTGATCAAAAAATTTGCTTGCTCATCCCATTTGGGCAAAACCAAAGAAAGCAGTTAAAAAGACACACCAAACCAAAAGATTTGTCATAATAAAGATAAGTTTATTGTCAAAATGATTAAAAACAGCTAAAAACACACAATATCCACAGAGGGGTCCAAAATAATCAAATGCAAAGTATTAAACAATCCTTATTGGGGACATCACCATTAGGTGCTAATAAAAGACCCTGTAGCATATTTATAGTAATAGACAAGCCTGTGGCCTTTTTTTGAAAAATACTTTGAATCTGAGACCAAAGAGCCTATGACTAAGTACAACTCTAGAAGGTGTGGAGAAAATCACTTCTCTAATCGCGGTGGGGATACGCAGCATACATTACAAATGCACAGTGCGTGCTGGGAACAAGCTTTAACTGAGCAGCGCGCTATATAGCGTGTATTACCGTATTTGTTGCCGTATAAGACGCACTTTTTCTCCCCAAAAAATAGGGGGGAAAAGTCCCTGCGTCTTATACGGCAAAGGCAGGGAATCCCCGACATTATAAACGCCCGCCGATACGGACCGCGACCCGCCGCCACGTCGGGAATTCCCTGCCTGTGCGTGTCAACTGTGGCTGCAAGTAATGTGTGCCTCTGCCCTCTCCCGATGCCTGTTAAGTGTTTGGCTGCGTGTCCCCCGCGAGTGTATTCTATGCCCGCTCCCCCTGTGTGCCTTATCTCCCTCCCCCATGTGGTTGCTGGGCCCCCCCCCGGGTGTTAATCTGCAGCGGGCTTACCTCTCCGCCATGCCCGCGAGGATTGGAGACTTCCATCACAGCCGCGCATCTCACTCTAGTGATCGGCATGTGATGATTGCGTCATTATCACATGCCGATCACTAGAGCGAGATGCGCGGCTGTGATGGTAGTCTCCAATCCTCGCGGGCATGGCGGAGAGGTAAGCCCGCTGCAGATTAACACCCGGGGGGGGGCCCAGCAACCACATGGGGGAGGGAGATAAGGCACACAGGGGGAGCGGGCATAGAATACACTCGCGGGGGACACGCAGCCAAACACTTAACAGGCATCGGGAGAGGGCAGAGGCACACGTCACTTGCAGCCACAGTTGACACGCACACAGGGGACACAGGCACAAAGGGCAGGCATGAGGCACACGAGGCATTCATAGGTGACACAAGGGGACACAGGCACATCGGGCAGGCATGAGGGACACACAGAGGGCACATGGGGCATGCAGGGTTGCCACAGAGGACACATGGGGCATGCAGGGTTGCCACAGAGGACACATGGGGCAGGTATGGGGGACACAGAGGACACATAGTGCATGCATGAGGGACACATAGGGCAGGCACGGGTGACACATGGGGCATGTATGAGGGACACAGGACACATGGGGCAGGTATTGGGGACACAGAGGACACATGGGGAGACAATGGGACACAGGAGGACACTTAGGGCAGACATGGGAAACAATGTTGGAGACATGAGGACACCATTTGAGGGGTAACATGTACAAGACGCTCCTGGAATATGGACGCACCAGGTTTAGTATATATTTTTTTTTTTCTCTGGTTTTTGCCCTCTAAACCTGGGTGCGTCTTATATTCCGGAGCGTCTTATACGGCGCGAAATACGGTACTTTGTGCACTTTTAACTTTTATTGATTGTATACCACTGTTTGCAATGTAACATATGGATACCGAGTACAGGCGTAATTAATTACTGGTGCGAAATCAATGCATTACACGCGCACTGACCTAATTCTTAACAAACGCTCCGTATTGTGTCACTACAAACCTCTATTTAATTAGCGCTTGCTCTACTGTAATTGCCATTGGCACCTGTCTTGCGTGTAGTGTTACGCCGTACATGCGTTATGAAATAGCGCTGTTGAGTGAATAAACCCCTAAGTGTGCAGGGATTCAGGTAAGTGAGAAAGTGCTTAATTTGCATAAACCTAAATTGTTCCATATAAGGTATTTGCCTGTTGAATCTCAAGAGACTCTAAGTTATCTATTGATCTCATATTCTGATTTTTTCTGATGATCCTAAGCTATTTCTGGCCAACCAAAACTGGATTTTGCTATTAAGGCTGGCTTACAATCTTTGTACAATTGGTACATGTGTAGGGCTATATTTGGTTTAAAGGGACCATGAGCAGTGGTAAAAAAGCAAATCTAGACTTAACCGGGGCTTCCTCCAGCCCCCCGGCGTCCTCTGTGTCCCCTCCTTGGTCCCGCTGGGGGCTCCATAAATGCAGCGACTTCTGCCAAAGTTGTGCATGCGTGGACCATCCATACACCCGGCACGATCACACACCCATCACCGTAAGCATCCTGTCTTTCATAACTGTACATGCGCAGGATACTTACAGTGACCGACATGATAATGCGCTAGGTGCGTTGATGGGCTACACATAGGCAACTTTGGCCGAAGTCACCGGGTTACTGGAGCCGACAACGGGACCATGGAGGGGACCCAGAGGACTCCGAGGAACCACGGGGGCTAGAGGAAGCCACAGGTAAATCCACATTTGCTTTTTTTTTACTGCTGTTCAGGATCCCTTTAAGTTTATACTTGATGTCATCCTTTAACCCTCCTGGCGGGCTATTAAAAACCGCCAGGGGGCAGCGCAGCAGTTTTTAAAAAATAAATAAATTAAATCATGTAGCTAGCCTAGGGCACGCTACATGATAGCTGCTGTGCAGTGGCATCCCCCCACCCGCTCCGATCGCCTCCGGCGATCTGCGATCAGGAAATCCCGTTCAAAGAACGGGATTTCCTGGAGGGCTTTTCCCATCGCCATGGAGACGGTCGTGATGACGTCATCGGGAGTCCCGATCCCCCCCTCAGCGCTGCCTGGCGCTGATAGGCCAGTCTGTGCAAGGGGTCTGGGGGGGCGCGGCGCGGCTAGTAGCGGTGAATCGGCGCGGAGCGGCAGTGATCGGTGTGCACGCGCAGCTAGCAAAGTGCTAGCTGCGTGTAGGAAAAAAAAAATGCAAATCGGCCCAGCAGGGCCTGAGAAATCCTCCTGCGCGTCAGGAAGGTTATCTGAGTGGGCTCTAATGCTATTCAGTCATGCTGGGTCAGTACCATGAGACCAGCGAGTCCAGTCCAGAGAGAAGTTTTCATATTGAAGGGCTCCACTGGGGTGACTTAAAAACCCATTATCCATAGTCATCTGCCCAAGTCTAGCTGCTAGATAATATGGCCAGAGACTTGGATGTTTTGCCCTTAGGCATTTCCTGCCACACACAACTTACTGAATTTCTTTTCAAATGAAAATGTTACTTTTTTTTATATAAATCTGTCTAGGAGTCTACAATTTATCCAGCAGAATAAATGGACAGTAAGAATGGTTACAATTAAATACAAAAAAAAGAGTGGTTACTGGGGAATGTCTTACCACAGGATGTAGTTACAGCAAACGCTGTACTTGCTAGAAATGGTCGGAAATGCCCATTTACGATTCTGCGGAAATTCCGATTACTGACGTTGTCAATTTCCATTTTTCGGTTTTCTGATGTTCCAATTTCCAGTTTTTACGATTTTCGAGTGCTTCATAAGACATTTTTTTCATCAGAGAATGCAAACATGAAAAAAATTCGGGAAAATTAAAATCGGAAAATTGTGATTGGTCTAAAATTACTGTCAGTTTTTGCTAAAAAATTCTGCATTCTCTGATTGGTCCAATGCTTCTGAGTTCTGTGATTGGGCTAAAATGACTGAGTTGCAGTAAATTAAATTTCCGCGCAATTCCGATTCCTGTTTTCCGATTTCATAGTTACATAGTTATTTTGATTGAAAAAAGACATACGTCCATCGAGTCCATTTCCATTTTACAATTTTCAAATTCCGATCAAAAATGACAATTTGCGTTCGAAAATGCAGAAATTTCGATTCTACAGAATCCGATTGAGCATCCCTAGCACTTGCATTTAAAAAGAGTTTGGTTTCTTAACTTTGAAGGGAAGCCACTATGACTGCTAGATGTAGAAAGCCGATATGTTGATCCAGTTGAGAAGATGATTTGTGAGGTTGAACTTGATGCATATATGTCTTTTTTGTTGTTTGTATTGATCAAAATTACTATGCAATATCTTCTGTATTAAAGGAAATACATGTCAAAGTTACTAATCCAAACATAGCTTAACATTCAGTTTCCTGTAGTCATGCTATTATTAAAGGAAAATGGCTAATCAGTTACTATTTGTTCCTTCCAGTATCATATGTATGAACCACCTTCTGCTGACCAATGCTGTGGCAAGTGTGTGCGGTTATCAGCTTGCATATATCCGATGCCAAATGGAGACGTGATGCTTCTAATTGTAGGTCAACTCAACTTACTCTTTATAGTGATTGTACATGTGACCATTATGCTTTGAATGCAGCCAATATTGTGAACAGACTTTAAATCCCTTTTCTAGCAGAAATAATATTGAATAGTAATTACAGTGCCTACAAAGCTACTTGTGAAATCAGGCTTCAGTAAGTCATGTTGCAATCCTTAGTCTGGATCGGATACAGCCACTAGGCTGTGCTGTAAGTCGCATCATGAAAATAAGTTCAAGGCCACAAACAAAACAAAATCCTGACCGTACTTGGTCTGTCTCATACAGTCAATACAATGATAGTCAAAAAGTAACAAAAGTTTATTGATAACCAAAAAAGTGTGATTCAACTTTAAAAACAATTAAAATAAAACAAGGACTGGACAGCCCATGTCATTCAACCACAGAGGATAATGCAAATAAAGCAAGGACAAAACTTCTCCAGCAGGGGCTGCAATAGCCCATGCAGGAGTATGACCTGTAAAAGCAGAGATCAGCAGCACCATGTAGATGTGTTTAAAGCTCTTTATTGCATAAAAGAGATGAAGCCCAGGGACAGCAATAGACGCTGTTTCGGAGACACTCCTTCCATCTCAGTAAGGTCACATGGACCAATCAAAACAAGTGTAGATACTAACATCCAATCGCAAAGCAGAGAATGAGAGGACCTGATGGGAAACAGGTATGTAAATCACCAGCCATCAGCCCAACCTATACTGGCCAATCAGTACTCATCAGCCAGAGAGGACCTGATGGGGAACTGCATCACAGTCTACCTGCTTCTCCCAATCTCCCAGAGGGCAATGGGAGCAGCACAGCATCAAAAAACAACAAAACCGCCACCGCCGTTGGTATCACATGGACGTCAGACGCATTTCTGCATGCTAAAGTGGATTTCCGCAAAAAAACAACTAAATTTCCATAAAACTTGAAAATCCGCAAACCGTGAAATCCACAAGAGGAATCTGCAAAACAGAGGCGGAAAATACTAGGGCAAATTATAATATGCCTTGCCAACACGTACTAACATCAAAATAACATGTAAAACAACATGGAAAGCCACAAAAAACTGAAAAAGTCACAGCAAAGTATACAGGCGGGAAATAATATCCTGTCAGTTACTGAGTGATCAAAACATAAACAAAAACCGACAAGCTATGGGGCAGAAAAAGACACAGCCTGTCACAAAGAGACAGGCCATGAAACACTGTGATGCAGCTCAAAACCAAACATTATTCAGCATTGGAGTTGCGTTAGTCAGGTAGGCATTTCAATGACAGTTAAAGGGAACCTTAACTGTGGGCCCAAAAAAAAGATCACTTACCTGGGGCTTTCCCAAGCCTCCTGCAGCCGTCCTGTGCCCGCGCCGGTCCTTCGGTGCCTTCCAGTCTCCTTCCGTGGCTAAGTTTCGTTTTCGCCCGACTGCCAGTCATCCTCGGGCAAAGCATCCTCTTCTTCCACATTCCCCGCTGTAAAGAGCCGTGAAGCGCGTCCCGCATGACGCGCTTTACGGCTCTTTACGACGGGGAATGCGGAAGAAGAGGACGCTTTGCCCGAGGACGACTGGCAGTCGGGTGAAAACTAAACTTAGCCACGGAGGGAGACCGGAGGGCACTGAAGGACCGGCGCAGGCACAGGACGGCTGCAGGAGGCTTGGGAAAGCCCCAGGTAAGTGAATTTTTTTGGGGGCCCACAGTTAAGGTTCCCTTTAAGTGACCAAAAAAACACTGATTCTGCACTGAGGAGTAATACAGGGGGCAGTAGTGGATACTAGATGCCAGTAGTGGTGTAAGGGTGGGATATGTTCGGTGCACTACTAGGACCAGCAGACCTGTCTCCAACAGCTAACTTGTGCACTGGGCACAGAGCAGCAATACAATAGCAATAAAAACAATGTATCAGCCCTAAGAAGGGCTTAGCTGTGCAGGACAATGTGGTAGCAGTAAGATGAGAGAGGACACAGAACACAGGCCTACCTAACTCTCTCCCTGTCAGCAACACATTCTCCCTGTTCTCACTAAGACAGCAGCCACAGAATGAGTCTATCTAGGCTGCCAACCATCCTGGTGTTTTTATAGGTGCGGGGGTGTCTTGGAGGGGGTGCTAGCTGATTGGCTGCCATGTGTCTGCTGACTGTGAGGTAAGGGGTCAAAGTTTAGCTCGATGATGTATCCACCAAGTATTTGCCTGAGGAGGCGATTTTGAATATGCGATCTTCACAACAAATTATTCGCCTGGCAAATATTTTTGCCTATTTCTAAAAATAGCTGTGAAAAGTGGCTCTAACAGGAAATTTGGGCACCTATAAAAAATAGCCGGCACCACCAGCGCCCACTGTGAGGTACCTGCTATTTCTTTTCCGATACCCAAATTTCTTGTTGTAGCTACTATTCATAGGTATTATTAACATGGGCACCTATTGCATCACCCAAATGCTTTAGGGGCACAGGGGGACCACTGGCAGGGAGATAATGCTATAGAGGCACAAGAGGATTACCAGGCTACTGGGGAGAAAGCTATAAGGGCATAAAGGGAAACAATGTCAGGGAGATAAAGTAATCACTCACATCTTAGCTTGTGGGTTTGGGGATGGTTGGTTGGGCTGGGGAAGAAGGGGGTGGGGGTTGTTATGCCGAAGGGGGGGCGGGAGGGGGCAACCACAAAATCTGCTATGGGGCCCAGTGAATTGTAGCTACTCCCCTGACTGAGATGTATTTATTTTTTTGCAATTTAACACGGCCTCATAAAACACAAAAATTGAATTGTCACTGCAAATTGTACTGAAGGTATGAAATTTCACTGGGGGAAATATTACGCTGCCTTGCAACACCAATCAATAGAACAGTTGCTGCAAATTGTACTGTAGGAATGAAATTGTACAATGATGTATTTGTTGTGGCAGAGAAAGATGTGTCACAAATCGACCCATGTCACCAAAAACAGTCAAGTGACAGGCTAGAGAGGCTCCCTGCCACAGTACACAATGTTATAGTGCATATCAGATGGATGAATAATACAGCCTGTGTCACAGTACACAATGTTACGGTGCATATCTGATGGATGGATGATATGGCCTGTGCCACAGTACACAATGTTATAGTGCATATGGGATGGATGGATAATATAGCCTGTGTCACAGTACACAATGTTACGGTGCATATCTGATGGATGGATGATATGGCCTGTGCCACAGTACACAATGTTATAGTGCATATGGGATGGATGGATAATATAGCCTGTGTCACAGTACACAATGTTAGGGTGCATATCTGATGGATGGATGATATGGCCTGTGTCACAGTACACAATGTTACAGTGCATATGGGATGGATGGATAATATAGCCTGTGCCACAGTACACAGTGTTACAGTGCAAATCGGATGGATGGATGGGTAATATAGCCTGTGTCACAGTACACAATGGGCTTGATTCACAAAGCGGTGCTAACTGTTAGCACGCCTGTGAAAACCGCCGTAGCACATCTAAACAAGCTTTTTGCGCACAAAACTTTACGCGCGCAAAACTTTATGCGTGCACTGCACAGAGCGCATGGCACTCCGCGCAAAGTGCCCATTAAAGCCTATGGGACTTAGCGCCCGCATAGGACTTTGTGCACGCAAAACTTTGCGCGTGGTACTTAGTGCGCGATCTGATTGAGAAAACCGGTGCTAACCTACTTAGCACCCTGGTTAGCGCCTAAAGACTTTAGACGTGCTAAGAAGGTTAGCACTGCATAGTGAATCAAGCCCAATGTTACAGTGCATATGGGATGGATGGATGGATCATATAGCCTGTGTGACAGTACACTATGTTACGCTGCATATCTGATGGATGGATAATATAGCCTGTGATACAGAACACAATATTACAGTGCATATCTGATGGATGGATAATATAGCCTGTGTCACAGTACACAATGTTACAGTGCATATCTGATGGATGGATGGATAATATAGCCTGTGTCACAGTACACAATGTTACAGTGCATATCTAATGGATGGATAATATAGCCTGTGTCTAAAGATGGCCTGAACGGTTCGCACGCGAACTTATTCGCACGAACATCGCAGATTCGTGTTCGCGTCGAACTGCAAAATTTTAGCGAGTTCGACCCGCCCCCTATACTACATCATTGGACTAAACTTTGGCCCTCTACATCACAGTTAGCAGACACATGGCAGCCAGCCAATCAGGCTGCACTCCCTCCTGGAGCCTCCCCCCCCCCTTCCCCCTCCTTATATAAGGCAGCTGCATCAGCCATGCTCTCACTCTGCCTGCTGCTGTTATTAGTGAGAGAAGGGAAAGAGGTTGCTGCAGAGATAGGGAAAGCTTAGTTAGGTCTTGTTAGATAGCTGTAATGAATAGCAGAGATGCCGCCGTGTGGGCAAGCGGCATGGCGGCTATCTCCGCGTTCCAGCTGGCGGCTTCTGCCGCGCAGCAACATGCTGCTGGTTTGCCTGGTCCTTCTAGTGCACACAGATTGAGAGCTACGCGCACGCACGCCAGGCGACAGGACCTTTATGCTGGCAGAAGGGGAGTCAGCTGATCATGCCGATCAGCTGACTTCAGCTATGCTCTGGATTGGCTGAGTGACTGGGGCGGTGCTGTGGAGCGCTCTGGGTATATATAGGACTTGCCTGGCAGTTGCAAGTTGTCTGCTGTTGCGAAAGCTTACGTGTGAGCACTCAGACCCCAGTCAGATCTTACAGTGTGTTAGAACCAGCCGGAGCTGGGAATTCACACTTAGTCAGATTCCGGTGATAGCCTTTAAAGTACTATTGTATTGTTAGACTAGTTTCCAGGTGATGAGGCCAAGGACCTCACACCTAAAACTAGGAGATTGTTACATTGCTACTGTTTATCTGTTAGACTAGTTCCCAGGTGTTGAGACCAAGGACCTCACACCTAAGACTAGGAGATTGTTACATTGCTACTGTTTATCTGTTAGACTAGTTCCCAGGTGTTGAGACCAAGGACCTCACACCTAAGACTAGGGCTGATATATATTCTGTTCCCTGTTATGATCTCTAACTTTCCTGACCACTCTCCTGCTTACTGATTCGGTACCTCCGTCTATCTGATTACCTGTTGCCGACATTGCCTGTACCTGGATACCGAATCAGTCTTCCGTCTCTGTACCTTGTCTGTCCGTGTGTTGTTGACTTTGCTTGTCTGACCTTTCTGGCTGTCACCCAACCCTTGGGTGATCAGCCTTACTGTACTATCCGTGACACTTGCTCTTCAGGTGTTTATCAGCTGCAAGCACAGGCTTATGGTCACCTGCTCCTCAGGAGATCATCTTGCAGCTCAGCCAGTGGTCTCTACCTCTTAGGAGTCCACTGGCTGTAGTACAGTCTGATTCCCTGCTCCTCACGGAATCCTTGGCTACAGTACAGTCTGATTCCCTGCTGCTCAGGGAGTCCCTGGCTGCAGTCCGATCATATCCCTCATTCCACCAGTTCTCTCTCCTGCAGCT
Organism: Hyperolius riggenbachi; assembly: GCF_040937935.1. NCBI lineage: Eukaryota > Metazoa > Chordata > Amphibia > Anura > Hyperoliidae > Hyperolius > Hyperolius riggenbachi. Next base: position 118,387,995 of record NC_090656.1, read on the forward strand.
CAGCCAGTGGTTCCTGCTCCTCAGGTGTCCACTGGCTGCAGTACAATCTGAATTCCCTGCTCCTCAAGGAATTCTCGGCTGCAGTAGTGTCTGTATCTCCCGCTTCTCAGGAGATAACTTCTCTTATTACTGTTGCACCAAACACAATATCACTTTGGGTGTCCTGTGTCTAGCTATGCTGGTATTATTGGTGATTCTGCAGATCACCACATAATCAGGTATAGCATCTGTATTATTGGTGATACTGCAGATCACCAATTATCAGAAATTATCTGGGTTGCTGACACCATTCGTTACAATAGCTCCTTGCTGATATTTGTTGCTGAACAGCAGCACCAAAACAGCTCTTTTGAGAGCTAATGTTCTTGTGATGTTTTTTTTTTTTTTTTTGTGGCCCAATGACACTGCATATACAGCCCTGTCTGTTGCAGCTGGCCCTTGCTAATTGCTATACTGTGCCAGGCCCAGCATATTCAGTACACCTTTTCACTGCACCTGTGTGACTGCACATTGTATCATACCACCAGCAGTCAGTGCATACCTTTCACTGCACCTGTGTGACTGCACATTGTATTATAACAGCAGTCAGTGCATACCTTTCACTGCACCTGCATGACTGCACATTGTATTATACCAGCAGTCACTGCATACCTTTTCACTGCACCTGTGTGACTGCACATTGTATTATACCAGCAGTCAGTGCATACCGTTCACTGCACCTGTGTGGCTGCACATTGTATTATACCACCAACAGTCACTGCATACCTTTTCACTGCACCTGTGTGTCTGCACATTGTATTATACCAGCAGTCAGTGCATACCTTTCACTGCGCCTGTGTGACTGCACATTGTATTATACCAGCAGTCAGTGCATACCTTTCACTGCACCTGTGTGACTGCACATTGTATTATACCAGCAGTCAGTGCATACCTTTCACTGCACCTGTGTGACTGCACATTGTATTATACCAGCAGTCAGTGCATACCTTTCACTGCACCTGTGTGACTGCACATTGTATTATACCAGTAGTCAGTGCATACCTTTCACTGCACCTGTGTGACTGCACATTGTATTATATCAGCAGTCAGTGCATACCTTTCACTGCATCTGTGTAACTGCACACTGTATTATACCAGTTGCTGCATACCTTTCACTGCACCTGGTCGCCATGGTACTGAGTAAGTACCATGGAAAGTTTATCACACAGTTGAATGAATGGCAGACTTGCCCTCCATAAAAGATTCTCATTGAAGGAACTGCACAGACAGCAGAAAAAGTAAAATAGATGTAAGCTTTAACAATGGTAGAGAAAGAACCATCGACAGTGTGAGCAGTGATGAACCCCTGGACTACTGGGTGCGCAGGCTTAACCTGTGGCCAGAGCTGTCACAATTTGCCATCCAACTTCTGGCTTGCCCTGCCTCAAGCATCCTGTCAGAAAGGACCTTCAGCGCAGCTGGGGGCATTGTCAGTGAGAAGAGAAGTGGCCTAGGTCAAAAAAGTGTTCGGTACCTCGCCTTTATCAAAATGGATGCGGCATGGATCCCGGAGGGCTACTGCCTGCCTGAAGACTAAGTCAGTCCCCACACAGCATCTCTGCCTGCCTGCCTGCTGGCTGCTGCTGCCTGACCCAAGACTAAGTCAGTCCCCACACAGTATCTCTGATTGCAGGCCACTTGACTTCCTTCTCCGCCACCACCAACAGGGTCCAGGACTTTAGGTGGATTCCTGAACTGCTAGCAGCGGCCGCTAACAAAAATAATAATTTTTCTGGTGCGTGTACATGTCTAATTTTTCTGGCTGCACTGCGGCTGCAACAACAAAACAAAAAGCATGTACATGTGTCAATTCCCCTTTGTGATCGGTACCTTGCCACGGTGAAGGGGCTTGCGTATCACAATGAAGCAATGACCGGCTATATCAGTGTGTTGGGGGCAGTGCTGCTCGTAATGGAAAAATCTACGCTTACGGATCATTACGCGTAATTTTACGCTATTACGCATTACGCAATTACGGTTACGGCGTAGGAAATTATCTACGGTACATCACTGTAATTACGCGTAAACTTACGCAATTACGCGTAAGGATACCATAATGAAGGCGCTTACACTACGATGTTACGCGTAGTGCCGTAATACCCATTAATGCGAAATTTTTTGACGCATGCGGACGATATGTACGCAATAGCCGTCAATGTGACAGTTATTGCGTACATATCATTCGTATGCGTCAAAACGTACGCTTATACTGAAGGGCGGGAGAAGATACTATTGGTTGCTTAGGATGTTGACTGATTGGCTACTCTTAGAAAATGGGAGATTTTACGTTAGTAATTACGCGTAAAATTATGCGTAAGTGTTTGTAAAATTACGCATGCCTAGCAATTACGGTAGACAGTGTAATTACGATACCACTTACGGTCTTACGCGTAAATAATTACGCGTAAGACCGTAAGTTACGCGTAACACTTACGCGTAAATTTACATTAAATTACGATGTGTAATTACGCTCATGCGTAATTTCGGCCCAGCACTGGTTGGGGGACAGACCCAAGAAAATAAGGTTGTTGCTACATTGTATTGTGACAGTGTAAGCCTGCTAGATAGATAGTACTGTATGTCGCAGTACACACAATGTTACAGTGCAAGTCTGCTGGTGGATAGTTAGTTTAGTCTGTCTGTGTGGATGGATATTGTAGCCTGTGTCACAAGGCAGGCCTTAGGTCTCACAATGCCCTGAGTGTAACGTGACTTTGGTGCCCCCCCTTCCCCAGGATTTTGGCCACCACACCGAGTCATTATGCTATAAAATCAAATGAGCGCCAAATGAGCATACTCGGACATATTCAATAAATTGAGGTAAAATTGCGGTGTGTATGAAGTGCAATGCAATTTTACTTTTACTTACTGCAGTTGTGTAACACACCTTACAGTAGCAATACGCACATTACTTGAATAATACAGGCTGCGCTAATATACAACTTGCATAGGTAACCCTGCCTGGACATGGCAATTTTACCACTATTTTCTGAATATTCCTCATTGTGTTTTTGCTTACCCAGTCCTTCAAAAACCACTCGTTCATGCGCCCCTCCTCCCCTCAATACAGGCTGCTCTGGTATAGCAGAGAAGCATGTCTATATAGCAATTGTGTCCCAAACTGTTGCCATAACAACTGATGCATGATCGTTGAGGGAAAAGTTACTGTGTGCCCCCACCCAGTACAGGTAGCCATAGAGCCCCCCAGTACAGGTACCAGAGAGCCCCCTCAGTATAGATAGCCAGAGAGCCCCCTCCTCCCAGTATAAGTACCAGAGAGCCCCCTCAGTATAGGTAGTCAGATAGCCCCCGCAGTATAGGTGCCAAGAGAGAGCCCCACCAGTATAGGTGGCCAGAGATAGGTGGCCAGAGAGCCCCCCCCCAATATAGTTGGCCAGAGAGCCCACCCAGTATAGGTAGCCAGAGACCCCCCCCCCCAGTATAGGTAGCCAGAGAACCCCTAGTATAGGTAGCCAGTAAACCCCCCAATATACTTTTGGTAGCCAGAGAGATCTCTAGTATAGGTAGCCAGTGAGCTTCCACCCCCCCCCCCTAATAGGCAGCCAGAGATCCCTATAGTATTGGAAAGTCAGAAAGCGGATTATGTGGTGAGAGAGCCCCACCATGTAGAATGTTCAGGGGAGAGGTGACCTCTTCAGCTGCCACAGGGGGGAAATAATCTCTTCATGGGGGCTGATCAGTTGAGCTTTGCAGCAGTTTTGGAGGCGTAGACTCACTGCAATTTTGGGGGTGGAGCTTTGCTGCCAGTTTCAGCACTCCTTCTATGAAGAATATTAAGGCACCCAGTGTGGCTGCTCAGGTCGCTCAGGGCAAAATTGTGTGACACTAAGTGCACAAAATGCTAAAGACAGTGTGGGTCTACTGGATGGATAGTATAGCCTGTGTCACAGTGCACACAATGTTACAGTGCAAGTCTGCTGGATGGATAGCATAGCCTGCATCACAATACAGTGCACACAATGTTACAGTGCAAGTCTGCTGGATGGATAGTATAGCCTGTGTCACAATACAGTGCACACAATGTTACAGTGCAAGTCTGCTGGATGGATAGTATAGCCTGTGTCACAGTACAGTGCACACAATGTTACAGTGCAAGTCTGCTGGATGGATAGCATAGCCTGCATCACAATACAGTGCACACAATGTTACAGTGCAAGTCTGCTGGATGGATAGTATAGCCTGTGTCACAATACAGTGCACACAATGTTACAGTGCAAGTCTGCTGGATGGATAGTATAGCCTGTGTCACAGTACAGTGCACACAATGTTACAGTGCAAGTCTGCTGGATGGATAGCATAGCCTGTGTCACAATACAGTGCACACAATGTTACAGTGCAAGTCTGCTGGATGGATAGCATAGCCTGTGTCACAATACAGTGCACACAATGTTACAGTGCAAGTCTGCTGGATGGATAGTATAGCCTGTGTCACAATACAGTGCACACAATGTTACAGTGCAAGTCTGCTGGATGGATAGTATAGCCTGTGTCACAGTACAGTGCACACAATGTTACAGTGCAAGTCTGCTGGATGGATAGTATAGCCTGTGTCACAATACAGTGCACACAATGTTACAGTGCAAGTCTGCTGGATGGATAGTATAGCCTGTGTCACAGTACAGTGCACACAATGTTACAGTGCAAGTCTGCTGGATGGATAGTATAGTCTGTGTCACAGTACAGTGCACACAATGTTACAGTGCAAGTCTGCTGGATGGATAGTATAGCCTGTGTCACAGTACAGTGCACACAATGTTACAGTGCAAGTCTGCTGGATGGATAGTATAGCCTGTGTCACAGTACAGTGCACACAGCGTTTATGACACTGTAAGTGTGCTGGATAAGTAGGTACACCCTGTCACAGCACTACACAATGTGACAGTGCAAGTGTGCTGGATGCTAGTAAACCCTGTCACACACACTCACAGACTAGTACACACAGGCCTACATCTATACCCTGTTCCTGAATCTGTCCCCGAATCATACACAGTTCTTCCTACTAGCTCTCCCTAGCCCTCCCTCCACTTCTCTATTTACTGTATTTTTTGGACCATAAGACCCCAAAAATGGGGGTAAAAAGTCAGTGTGTCTTATGGTCCAAAGGTGTCCCCATAAGTGCCTCCGCTGTCTTCCATTGCTGCCCTGTGACCCTGGTGTCCTCCTCTCTCCCTTCTGGCTGGTGTCCCCTGTGTCTCACTGGCCCCGTGCCTTCCTGTGTCCCAGCTTCCCTTCTGTGTCCGGTGTCCCCCTGTGCCTCTACGGCACAGAGGGGAGATGGGACACATGAGGAAACTGGCACAGGCTCAGAAGGGACACAGGAGGGGCCAGTGAGACACATAAAAAAAAACACAGGGGGCACCAGCCAGAGGGGATACAGGGGCCAGAAAGGACACTGGGGTGACAGGAGGATACATGGGGACAAAATAATTGAGGGGAACACATCTATACGACACCCCTGGACCATAGACGCACCAGGTTAAATATATTTATTTTTTTCCCTTGTTTTTAACCTCTAAACCTGAGTCCGTCTTATAGTCTGGAGCGTCCTATAGGCTATATTTGCCTGGGTTGGGATCTCCTACATTTTGGCTCCAGGCCTTTACAGTGCATTCTGGGATCAAATGATTCGCTCCTGCAATCGTCATTCCATTCTTGCACCTTAATATGGCATTATTACTGCTCCTTTTATTTGAAAAATGTATGACCAAAGGCTGAAAAAAAGGGCCCTTCCTTACAAAAATGCATAAATAAAGAAAGGCCCAATTTACAATATTGAACATGTGTTCTTGCTTGCTCTTCCCTTGGTCTAGTTACAGAAATTCATCTATGACTGTGGCTACTATTAAAAATGTACTTTTATACTCTTATAGTGATTTTTTATGGTGTGGCCCACCTGCTGCTGTGACTCTGCTTATGCGTTAGGCAAAAGTAGTATTCATACTTGAATTAATATGTGTGCATTCCCTGTTACTAATTACTAACCCCCCCCCCCCCCCCTTATCTTTATTTTCTTTATAGGAAAATGACACTTCCACATCGAATGACAACTGCACAACCTACACTTGTACAAGTATTAATGGACTACTTTTGACAACTGTATTAAATGAGACTTGCGCTGTCAAAAGTGAAGAAGACTGTCAAATTGTAAGCTCCAAGGAAATTATGAAAAAACTTGCTTCTTATAGTAAGAATAAAAATATAAATTTAAAAAAAAAACAGTAAAAGGCAAATTGGGTAGCAAGCAAAAATACAGAAGAAAGTTCATTAGCAAATGTATACGAATATACAGTTAAAAACTGTAAATAACTAATTTTCAAATATAACAAACAAAATACAACTTGCTGTATGTGTGCTTGGGTGTTTTGTATCTTTGCGTATGCGCCTTGTATGTTGACATTTTACACAGGGATTAATATTTTAGAAAAGTATGTTCAGGTTTTTGTCAACTATTTGGAGTGGATATTTTTAGTTTAGGTATATCTGTGGAACTAAATAATAAAGAGGTGGTTGCCCTAGCACCCAATAGCACCATAAGTCAACAGCTGTAAATGCAGCTTATCTTTGTATGTGTCCAGTATAATTGCTACAAGGCAGCCTGCCACACATCTTAAAGGACAACTGAAATGAGGTATATGGAGGCTGCTATATTTATTTCCTTAAAGTTGCCTGGCATCCTGCTGATCCTCTACCTCTAATACTTGTAGCCATAGACCCTGAACAAGCATGTAGCAGATCAGGTGTTTCTGACACTATTGTGAGTTCTGACAAGATTAAGTGCATGCTTGTTTCCGGTTTTATTCCTACACTACTGCAGCCAAATAGATCAGCAGGGCTGCCAGGCAACTGGTATTGTTGGGTTCAAAGAGAAGTAAAAGCTCCAGGAGCAACTCACCATAGCCATAAAACATTAACTTTTAATGAAATCCATTGTAAAAAAAAGCTGACATACAATTGTAGTAATAAAAATTATGATACTTATCAGGCACATGCGTAATATGAGGTGCGGAGGAAAGTCGACGGCCGTTTCGCCCCTTGATTAGGGCTTTCTCGAGACCAATCCATTCGTTTGTTATGGAGAATATTGGGTTCAATTAAAAAAAAAAAAAGAAGACATTTTTCAAAAAGATGTAGTTTTTGAGAAAATTGATTTTAAACATGCAAAGAAAATGGTTTTTAAACTGTCTTTTTTTTTTTTTTTAGTTTAAAAAACACTTTTTCTTTGCATTTTTACTACAAGGTTTTTTTGGATTTTTTTTTACTTATACCCACTATTCTTCTTAACATACTGTATGTAGCAATTTTGGTGTCACTACCACGTATAGGGGCTTTGCTATTCACTGCCAAAGTCGGCACAAAATTACACAAAAATTATGCAAAATTTTAGGCAAAGTTATGAATCACTTTACTAAGTCAATTCAATGTACAAATCGTAATTACATATAAATGTAAATGTGAAAATGTGCGTGAAATTTTGCGTAAACATATTTAGCTAATTACGATCATCACTGCAACTCGGCCAGACTTTCGGGCTGAATTGCCTGGTACCGGAGCCACCTGGGGAGATGGCAAGGAACGAGCAGCTCTAAAGGAAGCCCCAGGTAAGTATGGTACCTGAGATACTACTTTTCTCAGGTACACGTTAAGTCAACCAGCATTATATCCAATGTTAAAATGTCATTTGAAACAAAGTCTGTGTACTCTAACATGCAGATGTTTCTATGGCTTGGTCAGTGTAGCTGAACATGGTGGTTTTTGGCTTTATCAGTAAGTGAACTTCAAAAACAAGAGTGTGATGATGATTTTTTCGCTTAGCAAAGTTTACAAAGACAAACCATGCTGTGCAATAAATTACTAATGCTATTGTCCTCTTCTTCCAGGGTTTTGTGTTTAAAAAAGATCCCAGTGAATGTTGTGGACAGTGTGTTCAGAATGCATGTGTTTATGTGACAGCGGATGGACAAGTACAAACAATGCAGGTACTGAAAAGTTTTGCTGTTCTTACAGAGCATGCCAGGAATTTTATGTACTTGCTATTGCATGCTTTGGAACTGAGAAATAAACATTTCCTCCACCAGAATCTTGTAGATGTGTCTTCACATCTCTGCCTCGTATATATAAAAAAAAGTAGCTAAAAGTACCTACATATTGAAAGGGATAGAAAATAAATATTTTGCTACTGAGGTAGTGTATGCAAGCTCACAAATGTTTCCAGCTAAGCATGGAGCGGTGCGGCAAGGGGCGAGGGAGTTTACTATGGTAAAGGGTGAGCTAAATGGGCCAATGAGCCAGTCTGGCCAATAAGATATAGACAGCAGCAACAGTGAAAGCATCTTCAGTATGTTTAATTCCTAATAGCAGAGGCGGGACAAGGTCCTCTAGCACCCAAGGCTGAGACCCCAAAGTGCTCCCCTCCATCCCTCCCACCCCAGCCATCACACACTGATTGCTATTAGAGTAAGAGCTGCCCCTGGCCCCCAACCCCCACAACACCTTAATCTGTAGTTATCTGGCTTGCAGTCACTGCCATGTATCCCCTTTTCTTATTTCTCTCTGCTTCAAACACAATAGGGGAATGATAGCTGAATGAATTTTGCATCCACTCCTACACTGCGCCCTGAGGCTGGAGCCTCTCTCGCTTCTGCCTCGGCTTGTCCCTGCCTGATAGTATACAGATGTTATATGACTGCCTTTGCTATTACTTGTAGTCTTTGTCTGCAAAAGTGCTCTGGCATCTGGTGCATGCTCAAAAGACGTCATCACTAAAAATGAGAACACCACGCGGCAGGGTCAGCCTGTGGTTGTGAAGTTACATTAGGCCAGGCATGGGCAAACTTGGCCCTCCAGCTGTTAAAGAGAACCCGAGGCGGGGTTCTTACATCGCAATCCGCATACAGAGGCTGGGTCTGTCTATAGAGCGCAGCCTCTGTTGCTAGTTAGTTTCCTCCAAAGACCCCCCTGCGCGCCTTCAGACCCCATAAAACACAGTCACGCTATGCGGCTGTGTTTACCTCAGGAATGTCAGTCTCGGCTGCTCCCTGCCTCCTGAATCGCTCTGGTCACCGCCCACGTCTCTTCCCTCCAATCAGCGGGGAGGGAAGGGACATGGGCGGGGACCGGAGAGATTCAGGAGGCGGGGCGAGCGGCGAGACTGGCATTAGTGAGATAAACACAGCCAGCTGTGACACGCTGCGTGTCACCAGCGTGGCTGTGTTTTATGGAGTCTGACAGCGCACAGGGTAGGCTTTGGAGGAAACTAACTAGCAACAGAGGCTGAGCTCTATAGACAGACCCAGCCTCTCTATGCAGATTGCAATGTAAGAACCCCGCCACGGGTTCTCTTTAACCACTTGAGGACCACAGTCTTTCTACCCCTTACGGCTACGTCCGGGTTCGGCGACAGCTGCCGACAGGCTGGGAACACGATTTTTCGGGTTCCCAGCCGCTATATCACCCTCTATGCTGCTATAGCGTACAACATATACGCTATAGCAGCATAGAGGGTGATATAGCGGCTGGGAACGCGGAAAATTACTTGCGTTCCCAGCCTGTCGGCGGCTGTCGACGAACCCAGAAGTAGCCGCCGGCGGGGACAGGAGGATCGGAGCGAGGCTGCGAGGGCACCATACAACTTCAGGGGGCTGAGGGATGCCCCAGGTGAGTAAAAATCATTTTTTGATTTTGACTTAAGTATTCCTTTAACCCATTCGCGTTCCGTCGTTTTCACTTGAGAAATGTTCATCTCCCATTCATTAGCCTATAACTTTATCACTACTTATCACAATGAACTGATCTATATCTTGTTTTTTCCGCCACCAATTAGGCTTTCTTGGGGGGGGGGGGGGGGTACATTTTGCTAAGAGCCACTTTACTGTAAATGCATTTTAACAGGAAGAATAAGAAAAAAACGGAAAAAATTGATTATTTCTCAGTTTTCAGCCATTATAGTTTTAAAATAATACATGCCTTTATAATTAAAACTCACGTATTGTATTTGCCCATATGTCCCGGTTATTACACCGTTAAAATTATGTCCCTATCACAATGTATGGTGACAATATTGTATTTGGAAATAAAGGTGCATTTTTTCCGTTTTGCATCTATCACTATTTACAAGTTTAAAATAATAAAAATATAGAAATATTTCATCTTTACATTGATATTTAAAAAGTTTAGACCCTTAGGTAAATACTTACATGTTTTTTTTTTTTATTTTATTGTAATGTTTTTTGTTTTTTTATATTAAACATTTTATTTGGGTAGTTTTGGGAGGGTGGGAGGTAAACAATATGTTTATAATGTAAATGTGTGTTGATTTTCATTTTTTTTAACTTTTAGTTGTAGTATTACTTTTTTGCCACAAGATGGCGGCCATGAGTTTGTTTACATGACGTCACTCTAAGCGTAACACGCGCTTAGAGCGACGCATGGGGTACGTTACAGACAGTTTCTGAGCCCAGCCTTGCTTAGCGGACACCAGCACCTCCAGGGTAAGCGGACCTGCTGCAGCCGGCGCTGCATAGTTCATTTCTATTTTTGTGGGTGTTTAGAGGAGAGAACAGATGTAAACAATGCACTTGGGAGGTGATCTGACGTCTGGTCTGCGGGCGATCTGATGGTGTGGGTGGGTGATCATATTGCCCGCAAGGGGCAGGTTAGGGGCTGATTGATGGGTGGCAGTGACAGGGGGTGATTGATGGGTGAGTGACAGGTGATCAGTGGGTTATTACAGGGGGATAGATGCATACAGTACACGGGGGGGGGGGTGATCAGGAGTCCCCAGGGGGCAGTTTAGGGAATAAAACAAAAATAGCGTTGGCATATAGTGACAGGTAGTGATTGATGGGTAATTAGGGGGGTGATTGAGTGCAAACAGTGGTCTGAGGGGTGGGCAGGTGGGGGTCTAAAGGGGTGCTGTGGGCGATCAGGGGTCACGGGGGGGGGGGGGGGGCAGATCAGTGCGTTTGGGTGCAGACTATGTTAGCAGCAGCCTGCCCTGGTGGGACCACCAGGGCAGGAGGCAGCCTGTATAATACGCTTTGTATACAAAGCGTATTATACACTTGTATTGTGGCATATCGGGGGTTAACATCCCGCGGGCGCTTCCGTACGGCTGGCGGGATGTTGTCGCGGGTGGGCAGAGCCTGTTGCCAGGGGCAGCACGCATCACCAGTGACGCGATCGCTGCCCCGCAGAGCCGAAAGGACGCACCGCCGATGGGCATATTGCGGTCCCATCGGCTGTGGGCGGTCGGCAAGTGGTTAAGGAACTACAAATCCCACAATGGATTTGCCTTTATGAGTCATGACTGTGGCTGTCAGACTCCTGCAATGCATTGTGGGACTTGTAGTTCCTCATCAGCTGGAGGGCCAAGTTTGCCCATGCCTGTTCTAGGCTGTGCACCACTTCCTTCAAACCAATTTCACCTGATTTCATATTGATAGGAGGGAAATGTGTCTGTCAGTGATGCTCAAAAACCCCGAATTACGATTTGAGTAAATCCGACCACGGCAGTATCGAAATCCGGATACGCCGTGATCCGGATTTGATGTGGACTTCCAAATTCGACTCGATTTTAGCTGTAATTACAAGCAGAATCCGTATAGTTTTTGAGAAAATCGATTTTAAAGTTTCATAGGAAAAAAGTATACATTTAAATGAGGTAAATACATTAACTGTCATTTACCGCATTTAAATGTATACTTTTTCCCTTTAAACTTTAAAATTGATTTTCTCAAAAACTATAAAGTCTTTTTGAAAAAAAAATTCTCTAGTTCCCACTATTCTTCTTAACATATCTGGCAAATTTTGTGTTTGCTATTAACCGTTAAAGTCGGTGGGTTTTCAGGTAACAATAACGGCGTGATCACAGTTAAATCCATGATCATAAGCCGGATTTGGACCACAATCACGCGTGCATTCGGAACTGAATCCGTGCGTGATCGAGAGGCGGTCACGAATTTGGAATCCGATCAGGAAAAACTGCTCATGATCACGGGTTACCCATGATCACGAGCTCGTGAAGAGCAACACTGGTGGCTGTTACAGCCATTAACCCTTTCTGACCATTCTGACAATGGTTGAGTGTAGGGAAAATGATCAGGTGACATGCTGGGATGCTGAACAGTGGCTTAGGGAGAGCCATAACAGCCATGGGGCCATAGCCTAGAGGGTACCCAGTCTCCACGGTAGGTCACTGCCAATTATAAAATGTAGTAAAATTCCCCCCTCCCCCAGCAAGTATTCACCATCCACTGCCCTTTCCTCCCCAGACTCCATCACAACTTTAAGCAGCAGGATGATGAGGGGGGGTCTGTTTTCTCACCATCCTGCTACTGGCTACTGGCACATGAATACCTCCCTGGCCAGCCTGACAATTAGTCCGTAGTTCCAGCCTGGCCAGGGAGAACTAGCTGCTGCAGCTAGTGGCGTAGGAGCAAGGGCCCCACAAGTGGCAGTTGTAACTGTCAGGACCTGGCCCCACGGCAAGCCTGTAGGCACAGTTCCCAACTGGGGTTATTTAGTTTTGACCAGATCGAGAGGGGAAGCAGCCCTATTTAAGCTAACACAAAGCTGTCGCCCCTCACAACACACACTCTGCCACCACTAGCAGCTGCTAGACACTTTGACAATTCCCACTCTGCTGTCGAGTGGCCTGCACTCGGTCCAGCGTTTATGTATTTGGGTCAGCTTCAAGCTTTAGAGTTGGGCCGAACCTCCGATTTTAGGTTCGCGAACTTCCGCGGAAGGTTCGGTTCGCGTTAAAGTTCGCAAACCGCAATAGACTTCAATGGGGATGCGAACTTTGAAAAAAAAAATTCTGCTGGCCACAAAAGTGATGGAAAAGATGTTTCAAGGGGTCTAACACCTGGAGGGGGGCATGGCGGAGTGGGATACATGCCAAAAGTCCCCGGGAAAAATCTGGATTTGACGCAAAGCAGCGTTTAAGGGCAGAAATCACATTGAATGCTAAGTGACAGGCCTAAAGTGCTTTAAAACATCTTGCATGTGTATACATCAATCAGGTAGTGTAATTAAGGTACTGCTTCACACTGACACACCAAACTCACTGTGTAACGCACCGCAAACAGCTGTTTGTGTAGTGACGGCAGTGGCGGGTTCACTAAACAGGAATACAGTGGTGGGTTCACAGAACAGGTATGCAGTGGCAGGTTCACTGAACAGGTATACAGTGGCGGGTTCACTGAACACAACAGGTATACAGTGGCGGGTTCACTGAACAGAACAGGTATACAGTGGCGGGTTCACAGAACAGGTATGCAGTGGTGGGTTCACAGAACAGGTATGCAGTGGCAGGTTTACTGAACAGGTATGCAGTGGTGGGTTCACAGAACAGGTATGCAGTGGTGGGTTCACAGAACAGGTATGCAGTGGTGGGTTCACAGTACAGGTATGCAGTGGTGGGTTCTCAGAACAGGTATGCAGTGGTGGGTTCACAGAACAGGTATGCAGTGGTGGGTTCACAGAACAGGTATGCAGTGGTGGGTTCACAGAACAGGTATGCAGTGGCAGGTTCACTGAACAGAACAGGTATGCAGCCAGGAACAAGCTAAGCCTAACTAATCTTTCCCTATGAGAGACAGTCTGCAGCAGCTCGCCCTACTCTCACTAATGCAGGCACACGAGTGAGCGTAATGGCCGCCGCTGCATGCCTTTTATAAGGGGGGGAGTGGCTCCAGGGGCTAGTGTAGCCTAATTGGCTACACTGGGCCTGCTGACTGTGATGTAGAGGGTCAAAGTTGACCCTCATTGTGCATTATGGGGCGAACCGAACTTCCGCAAAAGTTCGCCTGCGGGACGCGAACGCGAACCACTGAAGTTCGCATGGAACCGTTCACAGGCGAACCGTTCGGCCCAACTCTATCAAGCTTTAGGAATTGTGAAAAAATCTGTATGGCATGCAAAAGCACACCACACCTATAACGTACAAATAACTTTGGGTAAAAAAAAATGTATATTGGCTGCAAACATGTCCAAAATATATAATATTAATGAGGCTTCCTACAAGGTAAAGTGCTACAACAATGAATTGTACAAAGTGCAAAAAATAGTGCAAACATTATATATGTGAGAGAAGTGGCTTACCCAGTAGATTTGCTGCCCAGGAGTGGGGATTGCTGCCCTACGCGCTCGCAGAATGCGTCTGCTTCAATGGAGGCTGGTGGACTGAATACCTCATGTGTTTAAATAGGAGTTTGAGTGGGTGGGGATGCTGCATCATTAGTATGGGGCCGCGTACTAGACACCCGTCGGGCAGCGCTCAGATCAGCACTGCTCAGCAGAGTCACTATGGGAACAGGGGGTGGGCGGGAAGTGACGTCTAACCTACCTCATGGATGTGACCATAAGGTAGCATCTAACCATATGAGTACGCATGCGACACGTCCACAAGGTTGCATCATAACTGACTAATGCGTTCCACAGGCAGGAAGTGCAACCTCGATACATGTAACATGGGCAGAAAATGCAACCGCATGGTTGCGTCCGCCCTCTATGCGTTCCAATTCATTACAGTTCAATCAATTTATAAAATGACACATGCTATTCCTAAATATCACTATAATATTACATATACAGACATGTTAATACATACAGTATATTAATTTATATAAACACTAATATATATATATATATATATATATATATATATATATATATATATATATATATATATATATACAGGATCTTCTCAAAAAATTAGCATATTGTGATAAGGTTCATTATTTTCTGTAATGTACTGATAAACATTAGACTTTCATATAGTTTAGATTCAAGTACACACAACTGAAGTAGTTCAAGCCTTTTATTATTTTAATATTGATGATTTTGGCATACAGCTCATGAAAACCCAAATTTCCTATCTCAAAAAATTAGCATATTTCATCCGACCAATAAAATAAAAGTGTTTTTAAAACAAAAAAAGTCAACCTTCAAATAATTATGTTCAGTTATGCACTCAATACTTGGTCGGGAATCCTTTTGCAGAAATGACTGCTTCAATGCGGCGTGGCATGGAGGCAATCAGCCTGTGGCACTGCTCAGGTGTTATGGAGGCCCAGGATGCTTCGATGGCGGCCTTAAGCTCATCCAGAGTGTTGGGTCTTGCGTCTCTCAACTTTCTTTTCACAATATCCCACAGATTCTCTTTGGGGTTCAGGTCAGGAGAGTTGGCAGGCCAATTGAGCACAGTAATACCATGGTTAGTAAACCATTTACCAGTGGTGTTGGCACTGTGAGCAGGTGCCAGGTTGTGCTGAAAAATGAAATCTTCATCTCCATAAAGCTTTTCAGCAGATGGCAGCATGAAGTGCTCCAAAATCTCCTGATAGCTAGCTGCATTGACCCTGCCCTTGATAAAACACAGTGGACCAACACCAGCAGCTGACATGGCACCCCAGACCATCACTGACTGTGGGTACTTGACACTGGACTTCAGGCATTTTGGTATTTCCCTCTCCCCAGTCTTCCTCCAGACTCTGGCATTGATTTCCGAATGACATGCAAAAGTTGCTTTCATCCAAAAAAAGTACTTTGGACCACTGAGCAACAGTCCAGTGCTGCTTCTCTGTAGCCCAGGTCAGGCGCTTCTGCCGCTGTTTCTGGTTCAAAAGTGGGTTCATGCTTCCATCTGCTGAAAAGCTTTATGGAGATGTAGATTTCATTTTTCAGCATGACTCGGCACCTGCTCACAGTGCCAAAACCACTGGTTAATTGGTTTACTGACCATGGTATTACTGTGCTCAATTGGCCTGCCAACTCTCCTGACCTGAACCCCATAGAGAATCTGTGGGATATTGTGAAGAGAAAGTTGAGAGACGCAAGACCCAACACTCTGGATGAGCTTAAGGCCGCTATCGAAGCATCCTGGGCCTCCATAACACCTGAGCAGTGCCACAGGCTGATTGCCTCCATGCCACGCCGCATTGAAGCAGTCATTTCTGCAAAAGGATTCCCAACCAAGTATTGAGTGCATAGCTGAACATAATTATTTGAAGGTTGCCTTTTTTTGTTTTAAAAACACTTTTCTTTTATTGGTCGGATGAAATATGCTAATTTTTTGAGATAGGAAATTTGGGTTTTCATAAGCTGTATGCCAAAATCATCAATATTAAAACAATAAAAGGCTTGAACTACCTCAGTTGTGTGTATTTGAATCTAAAATATATGAAAGTCTAATGTTTATCAGTACATTATAGAAAATAATGAACTTTATCACAATATGCTAATTTTATGAGAAGATCCTATATATATATATATATATATATATATATATATATATATATATATATATATATCCATAAAGAACAGGTGTATAACACCAAGGATTCAAAAAGATTGTAGCCACTACTCATAGGTATTAACATGGACACCTATTGCAGCACCCAAATTCTTTAGGGGCACAAAGGGACCACTGGCAGGGAGATAATGTTATAGAGGCACAAGGGGATTACTAGGCTACTGGGGAGAAAGTTTAGGGGCACAGAGGGAACCACTGTCAGGGAGATAAAGTAATCATTCACATCTTTGCTTGTGGGTTTGGGGATGGTTGGTTGGGCTGGGGAAGAAGGGGGTGAAGGTTGGTTAAGGGGGGGCGGGAGGAGGCAACCACAAAATTTGCTATGGAGCCCAGTGAATTGTAGCTACGCCCCTGATGCTGAAGGAGGATGGGGGGGGGGGGGGGGTGCAGGGAAGAAGGGGCAATGAGAGATTAGGAGATTTGGAAATCAGTGGGGCAAGGAAACGTGCAGGGAGATAGAGTTGGTGTATGAGGTCTCTGTGCTAAGGTGATGGGGTTACTGATTCCTGAGGTTGAGGAGGACCTCTGTAGTTGGTAGTTGTAATAGTAGTTTGTTGTGCGTGTGCGTAGTGTGGGCAGACCGCTGTCCACTGATTTTTGTGCTCTATATTACTGTATTTACTATTCAGTATTTGCGACATCTGTGCATTTTTTTTCTTTTCTTTTCTGAAAAATCAATAAAAATGCCCCCTGTGATATTACGTCTGTCCGCAGGCCCACACACATATTGAGTGTAAAAAGCAGCACACTTTCTCCACCTTGAACTATTGTACATACAGAATGTCTGCCTCCTGGTCACAGGCAAATTAGAAAGCTTAATGGCTTGCTGGCCCGGGCCATGTCTTCCCAGCTCCTCCCTTACTCCCTGGTGCAGGAGAGGAGTGATATGCACACGCTGCTCCAGGTCTATGGTGGAGGACTCGGCGCAGGAAGAGGATGTGAATGTCCTCAGGGTCGACAATGAAGAAGATTTGCCTGACAATGCCGGTCTCTTGCCCATGGCTGCGCACATATTACGCTGCCTTCACAGGGACCCCCGGGTGATCCCAATGTGGAAAACGGAGGAAAGGAAGTCTGGATTACCTTGATGCTGGACCCGCGTCTGGAGGGGAAGCTTGGAGAGTTTATGACGCCATCCACTACCAAGCGCCGCACGAGGGAGTTGCAACAGACCCTTGTGAGCAGACTCTTACATGCATTCCCCCAGCCTTCCACCCCCACTGTTGTTGTTCTGCCCACCCAGCAACAGGTGCCTGTGGCCACCACCAACAGCGGCTCCAGCAGCAGCACCAGCAGCAAGCGCCCCGGAGACCTGCTGAGCCTAAGCAAGAACCTGTATGCAGTGCAGCTGCCCAGAGCAGGGGTGCCAGCCACAGCATCCTCTTTCAACCAGCATCAGCATCGACTGACCAGCATGGTGTATGACTACATGGGGTCATTCAGCGGGCTTAATACTGGCGACAGCCCCGTGGACGCCATGGAGTACTGGGTCAAGAGACTGGAGATCTGGAGGGAGCTTGTCCAGTACACCCTGGAAGTCCTGTCCTGCCCCCTTCTAGTGTACTCTCTGAGCGATGCTTCAGTTCGGCCGGTGGCATGGTCACCGAGAAGCGCTCTGTGCTGTCACACGACTCTGTGAACAAACTCACCTTCCTCAAAATTAACTAGACTTGGGTGGAAGGTGAGTTCCTCGCCCCTGCTGTTGGTGACAGGGGGACATGAAGTGGCTGGGAGTTTTAATATTGCCTGTCTTTACAATGCAAGTTAGAACCTAGTACTCCTAATTGGCCTGGTTCATTTAATTTTCTGCTGTGGTGACACCCGTCATGTCCCAGAGCCTCATATGCTGCTGCTGACACACGCAGATCCTCCTGCTGCGGCATTTACCTACCGCAGTCTGTGTTCCCACCGCCAGGGTCCACGGACACATATAATTTTTGGGCAGCATTACCATGCTGTGGTATCGCCAGTGAGGTGCCATGGTCGTTCCATGCTGCCGCACTGACCGCTTAGTCCTCCTCTTGCTTCCGATGAGTTTCCCTACTAAAGTCTGTGTTCCCACTGCCACGGTCCATGGACACATATCATTTTTGGGCAGCATTACCATGTTGTGATACCACCAGTGAGGTGCCATGGTCGCTCCGTGCTGCCGCATTGACCGCTTAGTCCTCCTCTTGCCTCCACTGAGTTTCTCTACTAAAGTCTGTGTTCCCACCTCCAGGGTTCTGTACTGCTGCGCTGACCTCTCAGTCCTCCTCTTGCTTCGGCAGAGTTTCCCTACTAAAGTCTGTGTTCCAACCACCAGGGTCCACAGACACATATAATTTTTGGGCAGCATTACCATGCTGTGGTACCCCCAGTGAGGTATTATGGTCGTTCTGTGCTACCGCACTGACCACTTAGTCCTCCTCTTGCTTCCGTGGAGTTTCCCTACTAAAGTCTGTGTTCCCACCACCAGGGTCCATGGACACATATAATTTTGGGCAACATTACTATGCTGTGGTACCACCAGTGAGGTGCCATGGTCATTCTGTGCTGCCGCACTGACCGCTTAGTCCTCCTACTGCAGCTGCTGATGTTCTATTTCACTACTAAAGTCTGCGTTCTTCCCATCGCCAGGGTCCACGGACAACTCCGCTGCCATGTCATTGCTGTCGCTGCTAAAAAAAACCCTCTCTAGGTGTTTTTGCGGTGTCGTCCACTCATCCTCCTCCAGTGGTACCACTACCGCCAGGTGCCATTGGGACTCACCATCACCTGCCTGCATGCTTGTAGTTTGCTAGGGTCTCTGTGATTGCGTAAAGTGTATTTCCCAGTTTAAAACCAATTATTACCAATTAATAGCTGCATTTAAAGTGTTAATTTGACTTTCAAATCAATTTTTTCAAAACCTAAAAGTTTTTTCATTTATTTAATTAATTTTTTGCTTTAAGTTGTAGCCCCTTATCACCTTTATAACCCATGCAATTTGGGGGGTTGTAGTATGTATGGGGGCTGTGTAATTAACTTTTAAAGAACATCCGGATCACGGCCAGTGATTACGGATTTTGAAAGCAATCACAGATAAATTCGGAGTTGAATTCGTAAGGTCAAAATCACACGGATATTGGTCCCACCCATGCCGTATTTGGTCGAATCCATGACCGGGGGTATCCAAGTACCACTGGATTTGGTCGAATCTGTGAACGGGGGTATCCGAGCACCACTGCTTTCAGCTAGTAAGCCTTTTTCAGATTCTGTTCCTGTTGACTGTCAATGTTAGAAAATACAATCAGAAGGAGGTAAAGAGTTTATTTTACAAATATAAGTGTCATCCAGATACATGAATTACAAGAGATCCTGCAAGGATTGTGAGGTATTTATGGCATATAGATAAGACCCTTGGTTTATTTAATGTCTACATAGTCTCAGGCTCCATTGGTGCGGATGTGATTGGATCATTGATATACATAGTCTCAGGCTGACATGGAGAGCTTTTACAGACTGTTCTGTTGGAGCCTGTAAAAAATGTAACTGTATGTTATTGAGCGGGGGGGGGGGGGCACTCAGGTGGGCCCAGTGATTTCCAGGGGACCAGTGCCCCAGTGTAGCACCACCCATGAAGCCAAACTCTAGTGTACTACTGCTCCCAGGGAGTAGCCCCTGCAGCAACACCTGATAATTATGAGGGCTTGAGTTTTGGTTACAGTGTAGCCAAATTCCAGTGCACTAGTGGTCACGGCAAGTGGCTGTATAGCTGTTCACAATGTTATGGTAGCCTCCATCTACCATTATTATTGAAGCAAAATAAGTTAGGGTGCTGTCATAGGTGCCACATTAATAGCTGTGAATAGTGGCTCTAACAGGAAATTTGGGCACCTATAAACAATAGCGTGCACCACCAGCGCCCACTGTGAGGCACCCACTATTTCTTTTCTGGTACCTAAATTCCTTATTATAGCCACTACTCATAGGTATTAACATGGACACCTATTGCAGCACCCACATTCTTTAGGGGCACAAAGGGACCACTGGCAGGGAGATAATGCTATAGAGGCACAAGGGAATCACCAGGCTACTGGGGAGAAAGTTTAGGGACACAGAGGGAACCACTGTCAGGGAGATAAAGTAATCATTCACATCTTTGCTTGTGGGTTTGGGGATGGTTGGTTGGGCTGGGGAAGAAGGGGGTGAAGGTTGGTAAAGGGGGGGGGGGGGGGGGCGGGAGGGGGCAACCACAACATTTGCTATGGAGCCCAGTGAATTGTAGCTACGCCCCTGATGCTGAAGGAGGATGGGGGGGGGTGCAGGGAAGAAAGGACAATGAGAGATTTATTAGGAGATTTGGAAATCAGTGGGGCAAGGAAACGTGCAGGGAGATAGCAGAGTTGGTGTTTGAGGTCTCTGTGCTAAGGTGATGGGGTTACTGATTCCTGAGGTTGAGGAGGACCTCTGTAGTTGGTCATGGAGTAGTTTTGGGGTTGAGAATTACATTTGTAAGTTATCTGAGGAGGGTGAGATGGGTAAGGTTAAAAAAACAATACTCTTGGACTAAAACATTGTACCTAAAATTGATATGTGACTTTATGAGGTTAACATATGTATGTATAGGACTAATACTGCATGCAACCTGCCTTTTTCTTTTTTTCACTGTAAGGGTTAATAATCCAGGGCTGTAAATAAAAGTGGGGGAAGCAGTTATCTTTGGTAACTAGAGGTCAACTTTTAAGTGGCTGTGCAAAGACCTCTGATAGCAGCAGGGATGTAGCAATAGCCATGCGGCCCTTGAGCATAGTGGTTTCATGTTGTGCTTAATGTATTCACCATTAACTTTCTTGTGTCTCTCCACCCTCTTACTTTGTCCCAGTGCCCATGAACTATGTGCAGTGTTGCTTGCATGAGAATGTAAATTGCTCAATTAACTCATGTCCATAGGGGAGGGGCAGGTGGCATTGCTTAAGAGTGCCTACATCTGATGGTCCCACAAAAGTTTTCCTATGGTGCCCTATAATCTCTAGCTATGCCACAGATAGCAGGACTGTGAAAAAAGCTTAGCTGGTCCAGTTGGTCATTATTTTTCTGGATGTAAGCCAAATGAACAACACTCATGCTAGCCAAACCTTGATTTTTAACCATTAAAAAAAAAAAAATATATATATATAGGACTCAGGGAAAGTCCTATACTGGATTAATTATCCCAAAGCAATTATTAATTTCCTCAGTGTATTTTAACTTTAGGTTCACTTTAAGTGTACATTCACATATATTTTATTTCTAATTGATCTCTGTATAAATGGCTGAAATGTGTGTTTTTTTTCTCTTGTAACCATACTCTGCCCTTTACTCTCTTTGCTTTAAAAGATTGGGGACATTAAATCTGATGCCAGTGACTCTTGTACAACCTATATGTGTACTGTGCTTCAGGGAGTATTCGTAACCACAACACAGAGCAAAACATGCGAGCACCACAGTGACCAAGACTGCAAAGCCGTAAGTTACAGCAAAATTATTCAGTGATGGGGTTTTATGAAAACTGCAGAACAAATGACAAATATGACAAAAACTAATTTACCACATTTATGCGGTGTGCATTTACAGTGCAGGGCCATTGG
>NC_090656.1:118414960-118484960 GCF_040937935.1 Hyperolius riggenbachi
CCGCCGGCAGGAAAATGGATCGGGGAGCACTCATCGTCATGGGGTGTCGCTGGGATCCATCTTCCTTGGTCGCGAGGTAAGTATTCAGCTTAAGTTGCAACAAGCACGAAGTGATCCAGGCACAGTCCATAATTTAATTTTGTTAAGAAGTCCATTTTTAGCACACAGCAGGCAGATCGGGACAAGAACATGAGCATGCATTTCACTAATGTGAAATGGCTGTAGTGCCCTGCCAGCTTCCTCTGCACACCCACCTTCCACCTTAATGGCACATGGTTTCAAAACTTTGTATGATGTAGTATGCTAAAAGTAAACTGTTTAACATAATACATAAGATGCAATTATGGATCACTTCTTTGTCACTGCAACATAATAAATATTCTCCAATCTCGTCCAGGGGCGCTGCCAGTGTACAAGAAAGCCACGCCCCCGCTTAGGGCCTCACACTAAGGGGGGGCCTCGCTCTGCTACTGGCAGCTCCCCCTCTCCTCCCCGCCGCAGTGCTGTAATGATCCTGGGTCCCCCTCCTGCCCAGCAGCTAATGTTGTCTACACCGCATATCAGTGGTGACTCTCAAGCAGGCAGCAAGGCAATGACCAATAAAGATGCTGTCTGCTGTGTACAGGAAGTGACATCCGTTTACTTCCTGTACACAGTAGACAGTACCATTACTGGGCATTGCCTTGCTGCCTGCTTGAGTGTCACTGCTGATATGCGGTGTGGACAATATTAGCCGCCGGGCAGAAGGGAGACCAAGAATTTTACTAGGAGAGGGACCAGGGGATGATGCCTGCACCTATTCCTGACTTACTGGGCACCATATGTACCTGGCTACCTATACTGCACCTATAGCTCACTACCTATACTGGGGCACCATATGTACCTGGCTACCTATACTGGGGCACCATATGTACCTGGCTACCTATACTGCACCTATAGCTCACTACCTATACTGAGGGCAGCCACATGTACCTGCCTACCTACCTATACTGCACCTATAGCTCACTATTTATATTGAGGGCGGACACAAGTACCTGGCTATCTATACTGCAACGCCTATACCTCGCTACCTATACTGAGGGCCCCACCTGTACCTGGCTACCTGTACTGCAGCTATAGCTCATTACCTATACTGAGGGCACCACACCACCTGGCAATCCTATACTGCAACACCTATAGCTTACTACCTATACTGAGGGCACAAACTGTAGCAGCACAGTGGTGTAGTGGTTAGCATTCTTGGGCAGCACAGTGGTGTAGTGGTTAGCATTCTTGCCTTGCAGTGTTGGATCCCTGGTTTGATTCCCAGCCAGATCAACATCTGCCAAGAGTTTTTTATGTTCTCCCCGTGTCTGCGTGAGTTTTTTCTGGGCACTCTGGTTTCCTCCCACATCCCATAAACATACGGATAAGTTAATTGGCTTACCCCTAAATTGGCCCTAGACTACGATACATACACTACATGAAATAGACATATGACTATGGTAGGGACTAGATTGTGAGCCCCACTGAGGGACAGTTAGTGACAATATACGACAATATACTCTGTACAGTGCTGTATAATATGTTGGCGCTATAGAAATACTTAAAATAAATAAACTGGGGACTACCTGTATTTTGCTAGCATTTGACTCCACCCAAATCATGTTTTGGCTATGCCCATTTTTGCCTTGTTTTGTGGTGTGCCTACCCATTTTTTCCCCACGGTACGCTTTGCGCGCTGCTTCTTTCATGGAGGGGGGGGGGGGGGGGGCGCATCAATTTATGGACTGCTTGGGGCCACCAAAACCTTAGCTGCACCCCGATCTCATCTGAAAGGACTACTATCATGAAAAAGTGAAAGATTTTAAATAAATGTAAACACATACAAATAAGAAGTGAATTTCTTGCAGAGTAAAATGAGCCATAAATTACTTTTCTCCTATGTTGCTGTCACTTACAGTAGTAGTAGACATCTGAAATTACCAACAGGTTTTGGGCTAGTCCATCTCTCCATAGGGGATTCTCAGCATGGCCTTTATAGTTTATAGAGACAATTCCTGAAAGGGATTTATGGATAGTTCACACTGGACGATTTTTCAGCGGTTTGCTGATCACTGGCAATCAGCAAAATGCTGCTGCTAATGCAAGTCAATGGTAGTGTTCACACTGTAGCGATCTCCAGTGATTAGTAATTTGCTATGGTGCATGCAGCATTTTTGGAGTGATTTTGGAGTGATTGCATTTCAATGTTATAGAATCACAAAACGTAATCAGGGCCCATTCACGCTTGAAAGCGCAAAACGCCGGCGGTAAGGTTTTGCAGAAGTGATTTTTCCACGATTTCACGCGGAAAAATCACTGGACACTGCAGCGATTTTGCCGCGTTCACGTTTGTTGCTTCTATAGCACTGAAATGCGATCGCCGGGTAATCCCCTGAAAATGGTGCAGGCTACATCTTTGGCGATTTGCGTTAATCGCTGACAATTAACGGAAATCGCCCAAGTAAGAACGGGCCCATAGGGTATTATAGCATTAGCGCATTCAAAAGCGCCAGCGCTTGAGTGTTTTGCCGAAAACACCGGCAAAACACTCTAGTGTGAATTGGCCCTTACTCCTAAAATGCTTTCCTGTACAGTGAAAAAACAGCTTTTTGCAAAACGCTATCAAAGCGCCCAGTGTGAACTAGCCCTTATACAGATATGCTGACCAGCCTCCCTGCTCGCTGCACAATTTTTTTGGGGCAGTTGGATGGAGCAACTGCCATTTACTAAGTGCTTTTGAAAATAAAGAAAACACTGAGAGTCCCCCATGATGAGATAAGCTGATCTAAAACCTGTTGCTTCTTTCAGATTTCTACTACTTACTGTAAGTGACAGCAACATAGGAGAAAAGTCATTTATGGCTCATTTTACTCTGGGGAAAAAAAAATGTACTTCTTATGTGTATATGTTTTCATGTACTTTGAATGTTATGATTTTCGCAATAGTGGTCCTTTAAAGTGACACTGAAGTGAAAAAAAAAAATGATGTAATGATTTGTATGTTTATTATTGATAATTAATAGAGCATTAGTAGCAAAGAATATTGTCTCATATTTTAATTTTAGATATATAATATGTTACATATACATTATATAATATTGCATAATTCTGTGATATTTGCAATTTCAAGCCAAGCTCTGTATTTTAAATTATAAAACCAGCAGAGATAATGACCCTTTCAACTTCCCTGCAGTAAAAATCTTATCTAAATCTGTCTCTGACTGTTTCTTGGATGTATTGGGTCGGAGAGCTCACAGAAGCTCTTTTGCATACATAACAACTGAAATTTCTTAAAGCTCCATACACACGCTCAACAGCGGTCATTTATGCGGCACAATTATCAAACTACTTTTGTTGTTAAACAAGTTGGACAACCAAAAAAAAAAAGTTGCTTGCTATTGTTCACACAACTGATAAGGCATCAATTCAACTGTTGTTTCTCAACAAAAGTTGTTTGATAATTATGCTGCATAAAAGACCTCTGTTGAGCGTGTTTGTATGGGGCTTAACTCCTCCTCTATTGGAAACAATAGTAGACCCATATATCTGTGCTACTAATGTTCTAGTTCTTAGCTGTACTACACATACAAGTCATTTTATCAAATGTTTATTTTCACTTCAGATTAGAGAGAGTCAAAAAAAGAATATGTAATATTGCATTTTTAAGTCTGTGACACATAATTCCAGCCAAACTCTATTTAAAGAGACACTGAAGCGAGAATAAATCCCGCTTCAGAGCTTATATTCAGCAGGGGCATGTGTGCCCCTGCTAAAACGCCGCTATCCCGCGGCTAAACGGGGGTCCCTTCACCCCCAAATCCCCCCCTGCAAAATCAACAACCAGCTTGGTCGTAGATTTTGCTGCTGTTGAGGCAGGGCTAACGGACGCAGCCCTGCCTCTCAGCGCGTCTATCAGCGGCGCATCGCCGCCTCTCCCCCGCCCCTCTCAGCGAAGGAAGACTGAGAGGGGGGGGGGGGGGGGGAGGCGGAGATACGCGCTGATAGACGCGCATGGAGGCAGGGCTGCGGCCATTAGCCCTGCCTCACCAGGAAGAGATCCCTGGGACTCCACAAAGGGGATTTGGGAGGTAAGGGACCCCCGTTTAGCCGCGTGATAGTGGCGTTTTAGCAGGGGCACACATGCCCCTGCTGAATATAAAAGCTGAAGTGAGTTTTATTCTCGCTTCAGAGTCTCTTTAAAGAGACTCTGTATCAAAAATGTCAGCCTTATTTCTTCTATCCTATAAGTTCCTATACCTGTTCTATTGTGATCTGTCTTACTGCAGCCTTTCCTAGTTGCACAGTGGCTGTATTATCTCTGTTATATAATCTAATCTTCTTTCCTCTGACGGCTTTGTCGGGATCAGGCACTCAGGCTGGAATGTGCTGTTCTGCTTGTGATAGGATAGAAGCTATACACACCCTCTCCACACCCCCTGCAGGCTCTGTGTGAGTCACAGACTGAGCTTCTCTCAGCCTATCACATGTCATGTCTTTTGTTTGTAAACACTGCCTAAAACTGGCAATTACAAGCCAGGATTGCAGCAGGGAGAGGCAGAAACCGCACAGAGGGACTCAGGAGAACATGATGAATAGAATGTTATGCTTTTTATTGTAAGAATTTTAGAGTACAGATTCTCTTTAACCACTTGCCGACCGCGCACTCATACCGCACGTCGGCAAAGTGGCAGCTGCAGGACCAGCGACGCAGTTCTGCGTCGCCGGCTGCAGGCTAATTAATCAGGAAGCAGCCGCTCGCTAGCGGCTGCTTCCTGTCAATTCACGGCGGGGGGCTCCGTGAATAGCCTGCGGGCTGCCGATCGCAGCTCGCTGGCTAAATGTAAACACAAGCGGAAATAATCCGCTTTGTTTACATTGCACGGCGCTGTTGCGCAGCAGCGCCGTAAGGCAGATCGGCGATCCCCGGCCAATCAGCGGCCGGGGATCGCCGCCATGTGACAGGGGACAGCCTGTCACTGGCTGCACAGGACGGATAGCGTCCTGTGCAGCCCAGATTGCCAGGTGCCCCCCCCCCGCAACACCCAGGCAGGAGCGATCAGACCCCCCCAGCACATCATCCCCCTAGTGGGGAAAAAAGGGGGGCGATCTAGTCGCTCTGCCTGCACCCTGATCTGTGCTGGGGGCTGCACAGCCCACCCAGCACAGATCAGCTAAAACAGCGCTGGTCCTTAAGGGGGGGTAAAGGGTGGGTCCTCAAGTGGTTAAGATGTACATTTAATTAGTGATGCCCTAAAATACAGCACAATCAAAAAACAAAATGAAGAGTAAGTAAAAAATGTAATATCTGCATATTTTTCTGTGTGTATTTGCTCATCAGTCCTCTGTGACACTTGTTCTCCTTAATATTTGTGAATCTTAGAAGTTTTTTTAATCTTAGAAGATTGCTGATTGATGTACTGATGTATTGATGATACTAATAGCTTTTTATATATATATATTTTTACTATATAACAAACATCCACTTTCTTTTAGTATAAAAAGTGTTATGCTCTTCAAACAAGTAAAGCAAATAAAAACCTAAATAGTGTAACATCATCTAATCATCTACCTTACATAAAAATGTTGCCGATTCCCCCCCCCCCCCCCCCCTCCATTCCCGCTCAGCAGTAGAGATGTAGTGAACGGTTCGCCGGCGAACGGCTCTAGGCGAACTTTGGTGGTTTGCGTTCGCCTGCGGAAGTTCGATTCGCCCCATAATGCACTATGAGGGTCAACTTTGACCCTCTGCATCACAGTCAGCAGGCACATTGTAGCCATTCAGGCTACACTAAGCCCTGGAGCCCCCCTTATATAAGGCAGCCTCGCCGGCCATTACACTCACTCTTGTGCCTGCTAGAGACAGACTAGGGACAGCTGTTGCAGACTTGTTCTCCTAGGGACAGATTAGTTAGGTTCTTGGCTGCTTAGCTTGCTCCTGGCTGATTATTATTGCTTCTTTTCAGAGCTAATCCTGTACTTTTTCTTTCTTTCTGTGTGTCTAACTGACACTTTTGTTGCATGCACAGCCTTGGTAATTCATAGTGTGTGTGCCACTGCCAGCAGCCCAGCACATTCAGTGACTACCTGTGTGTGTGACAGGGAGCATTGTACTACCCAGTACTGCATATACCCAGTACCTGTTGTGTTTACTTAACCCACCTCACTGCATATACCTAGCTATTGTGTTGAGTGAACCCACCTCACTGCATATAACTACCTTTACTGTTGAGTGAACCCACCTCACTGCATCTAACTACCTGTTGTGTTGAGTGAACCCACCTCACTGCATATAACTACCTTTACTGTTCAGTGAACCCAGCTCACTGCATCTAACTAACTGTTGTGTTGAGTGAACCCAGCTCACTGCATCTAACTACCTGTTGTGTTCAGTGAACCCAGCTCACTGCATCTAACTACCTGTTGTGTTCAGTGAACCCAGCTCACTGCACCTAACTACCTTTACTGTTCAGTGAACCCACCTCACTGCATATAACTAACTACCTGTTGTGTTCTGTGAACCCACTTCACTGCATATAACTACCTGTTGTGTTGAGTGAACCCACCTCACTGCATATAACTACCTTTACTGTTGAGTGAACCCACCTCACTGCATCTAACTACCTGTTGTGTTCAGTGAACCCAGCTCACTGCATCTAACTACCTGTTGTGTTCAGTGAACCAACCTCACTGCATATACCTAGCTGTTGTGTTCAGTGAACCCACCTCACTGCATATAACTACCTTTACTGTTGAGTGAACCCACCTCACTGCATCTATCTACCTGTTGTGTTCAGTGAACCCAGCTCAATGCATCTAACTACCTTTACTGTTCAGTGAACCCACCTCACTACATCTAACTACCTGTTGTGTGTTGTGTTCAGTGAACCCAGCTCACTGCATCTAAGTACCTTTACTGTTCAGTGAACCCACCTCACTGCATCTAACTACCTTTACTGTTCAGTGAACCCACCTCACTGCATATAACTACCTACCTGTTGTGTTGAGTGAGAACCCAGCTCACTGCATATACCTAGCATCCCCCCGAGATGGACAAAATGGACAAATCAGGTAGAGTAAGAGGTAGAGGCAGACCCAGAGGAAGGCCACCTGGCACTGGCAGGTCTGTGCGAGGTGGTGTTGCTGTGATTTCGTGCAGACCTGGCCCAAAATACAGTGCTCAGAAGAAGGCACGTGCTATCACTTCCCAAAATTGTGAGGACGTGCTTGAGTATTTAACACAGAACACCTCATCTCCCGCAGCCACCAGCGCTACAACAAGCACCACATCCGCAGCATTTGACACTTCGCAGGAGTTATTTGGTGATGGTGAAATTACTGATTCACAGCCACTACTGCAACAACAAGAAGAAGGCGCAGGTACACCACCTCATACGTCTGAGTTAGGTGGCGATAGTATGGACGTAGCGTGTGAGGAGGGGGATGATGAACCACCTGAAGTTGGTGCAGTTGAGGAGGTGTGTGAGGAAAGCGAAGCTGGGCAGGAGGATTATGATGACGATTATACGGATGCCACATATGTTCCCATTAGAGGAGATGACCAGGGGGACAGTTCAGAGGGGGAGTCAGAGAGGAGTAGGAGGAGACGACTCCATGATAGAAGCAGAGGGAGCTCATCCTCAGAAACAGCTGGGGGCAGTGTCCGGCGCCATGTATCGCCAGCTATGGACAGCCAGCCAACATGCCCTTCCACTTCAGCTGCTGATGCCACCGTAGCACCATCACCCCAGGGGGCTAAGCGGTTTGGAAATTTTTTAACATGTGTTTCTCAGATCGGAGCAAAGCCATCTGTTCTCTCTGCCAGCAAAAATTGAGCCGTGGAAAGGCCAACTCTCACGTAGGGACAAGTGCCTTACGAAGGCACCTGGAGAAAAGGCCCAAACAGCTATGGCAAGAACACCTGAGGAAAAGCAGCACCCAAAAGAAAAGCCACCCTCCTTCTCCTCTTCCTCCGTTAGGTGCATCGTCTTCATCCACTTTCTCCCTTGCACCTTCACAGCCACCCTTGTCCACACCGCCTCTTCCCTTGAGCGGTTCCTTCTCCTCTGCCCACAGCAGTACCCAGCTGTCCGTGAAGGAAGTATTTGAGCGTAAGAAGCAAATGTCTGCCAGTCACCCTCTTGCCCGGCGTCTGACAGCTGGCGTGGCGGAACTATTAGCTCGCCAGCTATTACCATACAAGCTGGTGGAGTCGGAGGCTTTCCGTAAGTTTGTGGCCATTGGTACACCGCAGTGGAAGATACCAGGCCGCAATTATTTTTCACAAAAGGCCATACCCAAACTGTACCATGCAGTTGAGAGGCAAGTGGTGTCATCTATTGCGAAGAACGTTGGGTCAAGGGTCCACCTGACCATGGATGCCTGGTCACGCAGTGTTAGACATGTCTTGCCTCAAAGCGGAGAGTCACACTGGAGCAGCTCTCCTGGCTGCTCTTAACAAACAGGTGGAGCAATGGTTGACCCCGCACAAGCTTGAGATCGGCAACGTGGTGTGTGACAACGGCAGTAATCTCATTTCCGCGTAGAATTTGGGAAAGCTGACACATGTACCCTGCATGGCACATGTGCTGAATCTGGTCGTGCAAAGATTTTGTCCAAGTACCCAGGCTTAGAGGACGTCCTGAAGCAGGCCAGGAAGTTGTGTGGGCATTTCAGGCGCTCTTAGACGGCCATGGCACGCTTTGCGGACGTTCAACGTAGAAACAACTTGCCGGTGAGACGCCTGATTTGCGATAGCCCGACTTGCTGGAATTCCACCCTGCTGATGTTCTCTCGCCTGCTAGACCAGGAGAAAGCCATCACCCAGTACCTGTATCATTACAGTACAAGGAACAATCTGGGAGGATGGGGATGTTGTGGCCCAACAACTGGACACTGATGCGAAATGCATGCAGGGTCTTGGAGCCCTTTGAGGAGGTGACCAAACTGGTGAGTCGCGCTGAGGGCACCATCAGCGACTTGATCCCCTACGCCTACTTCCTGGAGCGTGCCGTGCGTAGAGTGGTGGATACAGCTGTGGAGGAGCGTGAACGAGAACAGTTACGGCAGCAGGAGTCATGGGAGCAATTTACATCCGAACCTGATGTTTCCACAATACCTGCGGCAGCACAGAGGGGGGAGGAGGAGGAGGAAGAAGAGGAGTCGTGTGGGGAAGGAGAGGAGTCAGACTCTGATGATGATGATGAGGAAGGTGTTTCTGTGGAGGAGGAAGAGGTGGCGGAAAAAGAACAACCGCGGCAGCCGTCACAGGGGGCTTCTTCTACTCCACGTTTCCGTGGTATTGTTCGTGGCTGGGGGAAGGAAGAGGAGTTGCGTCCCATCACTGAGGAAGAGCAAGAGGAGATGGAGAGTACGTCTGCATCCAGCTTTGTGCAGATGTCCTCTTTCATGTTGTCCAGCTTGTTGAGGGACCCTAGTATCAAAAAACTCAAGGCGAATGACCTGTACTGGGTGGCCACGCTACTAGACCCTCGGTACAGGCACAAAGTGGCGGACCTGTTACCAACTCAACAGAAGGCGGAAAGGATGCAGCACTTGCAGAACAAGCTGTCAATGATGCTTTACAATGTGTTTAAGGGTGATGTGACTAGTGGTGCTCAGCAGAGCTCGAATATTCGAGTAGCTCGAATATTCGAGCTCTTTTTCAGCTATTCGAGCTCGGTATTCGAGCTCCGAATAGCTGTAGCTATTCGAATGGGCTATTCGAGAACACTCGAATAGCCCATTCACTATTCGAGCTATTCGAGCAAACCGGCGCTATTCGAGCTCGGTACCGAGCTCGAATAGCGTCATAGCCCAGATTGATGTGCTTAGAGCCAATCAGAGGGCTCCCAGGCCCTCTGACGGCAGCCAATCACAGAGGGGGACCCTGGCCAGCCCCTACCCTATAAATAGCGGCCGCCATGTTCGGGTTTTCCATGCTTGCCTGAGACTTGTACAGAGAGAGATCTGCTCCTTTGTGCTTTGGCTTAGCAAGTGCTCTATTGTGTTCATTTACCTAGCGTTTTTGCTCACCTACACCTGCCATATACACCTGTATTGTTGTTATTTAGATAGACATTGTATTTTAGTTAGTAGCTTGTGTGTTACATTAGAGACAGGCAGCTGCTGCAAGCTTACAGGTTTAGGCCTCAGGGGGGCCTTGCCTCTGTGGGCAGCTGTCCTCTGTTTATTTCTCTCATCATCTATACCAGTATTTCTGCTGTCCTTTACTAATAGTATTGTAGTTATACTGTACTAGGAGTAGGACACTCACTGACTGTCACTGTTTATAGGCTACTAGCTAGCTCCTGCGTGTGTGCACTCACTCACTGTCTGTGTGTACACACACTCTATTTCCTTCTGATTACTGATTGATTATTGTTAGTTGTACTTACTTACTACTTACTCTTACTGTACCCGTAGGGACACTCACTGTCACTGTTCATATAGGCTACTAGCTCCTGCGTGTGCGCACTCACTGTCTGAGTGTACACACACAACACACACTCTATTTCCTTCTGATCGCTGATTGATTATTGTAATTAGTTAGTTCTACTTACTGTTACTACTTACTCTTACTGTACTAGGAGTCTAGGACACTCAGTCACTGTGTTCATAGGCTACTAGCTCCTGCGTGCGTGCACTCACTGTCTGAGTGTACACACACCCACACTCCATTTCCTTCTGATCGCTGATTGATTATTGTTATTAGTTAGTTCTACTTACTGTTACTACTTACTTACTCTTACTGTACTAGGAGTCTAGGACACTCAGTCACTGTGTCCAT
Source organism: Hyperolius riggenbachi (assembly GCF_040937935.1). Lineage (NCBI taxonomy): Eukaryota > Metazoa > Chordata > Amphibia > Anura > Hyperoliidae > Hyperolius > Hyperolius riggenbachi. Next base: position 118,425,770 of record NC_090656.1, read on the forward strand.
AGGCTACTAGCTCCTGCGTGCGTGCACTCACTGTCTGAGTGTACACACACCACCCACACTCCATTTCCTTCTGATCGCTGATTGATTATTGTTATTAGTTAGTTCTACTACTTACTGTTACTACTTACTGTACTAGGAGTCTAGGACACTCAGTCACTGTGTCCATAGGCTACTAGCTCCTGCGTGCGTGCACTCACTGTCTGAGTGTACACACACCACCCACACTCCATTTCCTTCTGATCGCTGATTGATTATTGTTATTAGTTAGTTCTACTACTTACTGTTACTACTTACTTACTCTTACTGTACTAGGAGTCTAGGACACCCAGTCACTGTGTCCATAGGCTACTAGCTCCTGCGTGCGTGCACTCACTGTCTGAGTGTACACACACCACCCACACTCCATTTCCTTCTGATCGCTGATTGATTATTGTTATTAGTTAGTTCTACTTACTGTTACTACTTACTTACTCTTACTGTACTAGGAGTCTAGGACACTCAGTCACTGTGTCCATAGGCTACTAGCTCCTGCGTGCGTGCACTCACTGTCTGAGTGTACACACACCACCCACACTCCATTTCCTTCTGATCGCTGATTGATTATTGTTATTAGTTAGTTCTACTACTTACTGTTACTACTTACTGTACTAGGAGTCTAGGACACTCAGTCACTGTGTCCATAGGCTACTAGCTCCTGCGTGCGTGCACTCACTGTCTGAGTGTACACACACCACCCACACTCCATTTCCTTCTGATCGCTGATTGATTATTGTTATTAGTTAGTTCTACTACTTACTGTTACTACTTACTTACTCTTACTGTACTAGGAGTCTAGGACACCCAGTCACTGTGTCCATAGGCTACTAGCTCCTGCGTGCGTGCACTCACTGTCTGAGTGTACACACACCACCCACACTCCATTTCCTTCTGATCGCTGATTGATTATTGTTATTAGTTAGTTCTACTTACTGTTACTACTTACTTACTCTTACTGTACTAGGAGTCTAGGACACTCAGTCACTGTGTCCATAGGCTACTAGCTCCTGCGTGCGTGCACTCACTGTCTGAGTGTACACACACCACCCACACTCCATTTCCTTCTGATCGCTGATTGATTATTGTTATTAGTTAGTTCTACTACTTACTGTTACTACTTACTGTACTAGGAGTCTAGGACACTCAGTCACTGTGTCCATAGGCTACTAGCTCCTGCGTGCGTGCACTCACTGTCTGAGTGTACACACACCACCCACACTCCATTTCCTTCTGATCGCTGATTGATTATTGTTATTAGTTAGTTCTACTACTTACTGTTACTACTTACTTACTCTTACTGTACTAGGAGTCTAGGACACCCAGTCACTGTGTCCATAGGCTACTAGCTCCTGCGTGCGTGCACTCACTGTCTGAGTGTACACACACCACCCACACTCCATTTCCTTCTGATCGCTGATTGATTATTGTTATTAGTTAGTTCTACTTACTGTTACTACTTACTTACTCTTACTGTACTAGGAGTCTAGGACACTCAGTCACTGTGTCCATAGGCTACTAGCTCCTGCGTGCGTGCACTCACTGTCTGAGTGTACACACACCACCCACACTCCATTTCCTTCTGATCGCTGATTGATTATTGTTATTAGTTAGTTCTACTACTTACTGTTACTACTTACTGTACTAGGAGTCTAGGACACTCAGTCACTGTGTCCATAGGCTACTAGCTCCTGCGTGCGTGCACTCACTGTCTGAGTGTACACACACCACCCACACTCCATTTCCTTCTGATCGCTGATTGATTATTGTTATTAGTTAGTTCTACTACTTACTGTTACTACTTACTGTACTAGGAGTCTAGGACACTCAGTCACTGTGTCCATAGGCTACTAGCTCCTGCGTGCGTGCACTCACTGTCTGAGTGTACACACACCACCCACACTCCATTTCCTTCTGATCGCTGATTGATTATTGTTATTAGTTAGTTCTACTACTTACTGTTACTACTTACTTACTCTTACTGTACTAGGAGTCTAGGACACCCAGTCACTGTGTCCATAGGCTACTAGCTCCTGCGTGCGTGCACTCACTGTCTGAGTGTACACACACCACCCACACTCCATTTCCTTCTGATCGCTGATTGATTATTGTTATTAGTTAGTTCTACTTACTGTTACTACTTACTTACTCTTACTGTACTAGGAGTCTAGGACACTCAGTCACTGTGTCCATAGGCTACTAGCTCCTGCGTGCGTGCACTCACTGTCTGAGTGTACACACACACCACCCACACTCCATTTCCTTCTGATCGCTGATTGATTATTGTTATTAGTTAGTTCTACTTACTGTTACTACTTACTTACTCTTACCGTACTAGGAGTCTAGGACACTCAGTCACTGTGTCCATAGGCTACTAGCTCCTGCGTGCGTGCACTCACTGTCTGAGTGTACACACACTAAATTTACTTGTGATTACTACTACTGATTATTGTAACTGCTAGTTGTACTTCCTGACTGTTAATACTTACTTACTGTACTAGGGGACACTCACTCAGTCACCTCACCAACCAACCCACTCCATTAAAGTACCCCACTTTTCACCCGCCCTTTTACAAAACTTTTGTCTATACGCCCAAAACATTGAAGATGTCTGGAAGTGGCAGCCAGCGCGGTTTGGGCAAGGGGAAGGGCAGCAAGGGAATCAGGAAGAGAGGGAGCAGCATTGTGGCAAGCCGCGGCCGCGGGCGCGCCACCATGCACAGTTCCGCAGCAGCAGCAGCAGCGTCAGTGGCTAACATTCCTCCCATAGCCACTGGCCGTGGACGCCTTGGGCGCCGCCCAGGAGGAGCATCTGCAACTCACGCTGCAGAGACACAGCAGCAGCAGCGTGTAGCACCTGCTCCCATTTTCCTCCAGCCGGGTCGGAAACGTCCCATTGAGGAAAAGGATGCAGACACTGTGGTGCAACTCATGACGGAGGATGAGCAGCCCGCCATCAGCTCTGCATCCGAGGCCTCCACCCTCACCACCACCACCCCTGTTCGCAGCAGCCGCCCAGCAGGGCCTGGGGAGGAGGCCAGTTCACCGTCAGTCGCCGACCTGTCACTCAGCACTCTTTTGACCCCAGGCATGATGAGTCAATTGAATGCTGTTGTTGGCGATTTGGAGGAGGAGATGCTGATGGGCACTTTGGGGGAGGAGGGATTGGACAGCAAGACTGTGGCGACAGTCAAGCGTCCCATCCATGCATCAGCAGAGGAGTTTGGGGGGTCATCATCAGAGCAGGACATGTTTCAGGAGGGGCATGATGATGATGACCCGGTGACAGACAGAGACTGGGTGCCAACACATCCAGAGGATGTCGTCCTCAGCAGCTCTGAGGAGGAGGAGGAGGATGCGGTTGTGGGCCTTGCAAGGAGGCGCATCATTGCAAGCATTGGCAGCGTCCCACAGCCTGCTGGTGTCTCAGGCTCAGCAGCAGCAGCAGCAGCATCAGCCAGTACCACCACCAGCCGCACCCAAGACCCCCCCCCCCCCCCCAACCACCACAGGGAAACAGGCAGCAGCGCTTCCATGCCGTAGGGGGATGTTTTTGTCACCAATCTGGCGGTTTTTCACCATGCCCACAGTGTACAGCAAGTACGCCACTTGCAACCACTGTCAGCGGAAGTTGAGCAGAGGTGCAGACCCCTTGAAGTTCAGCACCAGCTCGCTGATCAACCACCTTTCTGCGAAACACTTCCACCAGCATGAGGAGTTCCAGAGGCTGAAGGCATCTGGTGCTGGCAGTGGCACCAATCCCATCACTGCACAGCCTTCAGCAGCAGCAGCAGCAACAGCAGCCACCCGCCCTCCTGCTCCTCCAGCAGCACCAGCAGGAGTGCGGAAACGCCCTGCTCCTCCCCCCTCTGCAACTCCTGCCGCCGACACTGAGGCCTGTTCTGGCAGCCAGTCCTCAGTGGCCTCCTCTGCTCCGTCTGCTGATTCCCGTGCCAGCAAAAAGGCACGCCAGAGCCTTTTGAGCGAGTCCTTCCAGGGGGTGGTTAGGGCTCTGCCTCCCAGCAGCCGTCGCGTGCGGCAGCTGAACGGCTTGCTGGCACGGGCCATGTGCTCCCAACTCCTGCCGTACACGCTCGTGCAGGAGGGGAGCGACATGCGGGCGCTGCTTGCTTGTGCAGCCCCAGACTGGCAGCTCCCCAGCAGACACTTCTTCGCCCGCAAGGCCATTCCTGCACTGCACCGCTTTGTGATGGCCAATGTGGAGCGAGGGCTGGAGCACGCGGTTGGTGAAAGGGTCCACGTCACCATGGACTCCTGGAGCAGCCGCTTCGGGACAGGCCGCTACCTGTCCTTCACTGTCCACTGGGTCAGCTTGGTGGAAGGGGGTGAGGATGGGAGAGCAGCAGCGGGCACAGCAGCAGCAGCAACACAGTGGGTGGTGCCACCCCGCAGGGTCAGGGGAACTGCAGCGGGTTCCTCCGATCCTCTGCCATCCTCCGCCACACCTGGCCAAACCCCCCGCCTCAGCAGCAGTGTGAAGGCCCGCCACTGCCAAGCGCTGCTGCACTTGGTCAGCCTTGGCAAGACCAAGCTGACGGCAGCCCACGTGTTGGCCAAACTCCAGGAGCAGGAGCGGATTTGGCTGACCCCCAGAGGCCTCAGAGTCGGAGAGGTGGTGTCCGACAATGGGGCCAATCTGGTTGCTGCCATAGACAGGGGAAACCTGACCCACATCCCCTGTCTTGCCCACGTGCTGAACCTGGTGGTGCAGAAGTTCCTGCGCACCTACCAGGGGATGGACGAGCTGCTGGAAACGGCAAGGAACGTTGTGCGTCACTTCCGGCGCTCGGCTGCAGCCTGTGCGAGCCTGGAAGACGTGCAAAAGGAGCTGGATCTGCCACGCCATCGGCTGATCATTGACGTTCCGACTCGCTGGAACTCCACCCTGGCGATGTTGGAGCGTCTGGTTGAACAGAAGCACGCTGTCAACCACTACCTTGCCCTGGCCACTGTTTCCGCAGCTCAGAGAAGGGACAAGACCAGCAACATCCCGTCCATCGTCCCCGATGATGACTGGAGGCACATGCAGCAGGTGTGCTTAGTGCTGGCTCCCTTCCTGCAGGCCACAAACATGGTGAGCAGGGACCATGCTATGGTCTGCGAGTGGGTGCCCCTGGTTTCTCTGCTGAACAGGGCACTCGATGCTTTGCTGGCACAGGGAGCGGCAGCCTTGGACCAGCAGGAGCGGCAAGCAGCTGCACAGTCCACCTCTGAGGGGGAGGAGGAGGAGGACTTGGTGGAGGTCCCTGACCTGGCTGCTGATGAGGGGGATCAGCGCAGTGCAGCTGAGTTGGTGCGGGGGTGGAGAGAGGATGAGGCAGCAGAGGAGGAGGATGAGGAGGACAGCACTGACGTCGATGTGCCAGCAGACGTGGCCCGCCTCTTCCCAATGGCAGCGCACATGCTGACGTGCCTGCGCAGGGACCCCAGGGTGATCCAGATGAAGCAGAGGGAGGACATCTGGATCAGCATGATGTTGGACCCACGCCTCAAGGGGAAGTTGAGCCAGTTCCTGCCGCCTGCAGGAGGAGACCCAGCGCAACAAATAAGGAGCTTGCAGCAGGCCCTTGTTGAGCGCTTGGAGGAAGCCTTCCCCCAGCCTTCCACCCCCACTGTCCAGCAGCCAGCACAGAGGCAGCAGCAGGTGCCTGCATCCAGCAGCAGCAAGCGCCCCACAGACCTGCTGTCTCTCAGCCACGAGCTCTACAGGACTGTAGAGGCTCCGGCAGCAGTGACTAGAGAGGAGATGCATGCAGCAGCATCCTCCTCCGGTCACAGCCAGCGCCTGACCCGCATGGTGGCTGACTACATGGGGTCCTACAGCGGGCTTGACAGCGATGCCCCTGTTGATCCCATGGAGTATTGGGTCAAGCGCATGGAGATCTGGAGCGAGCTGGCGCAGTACGCCCTGGAAGTGCTGTCCTGCCCCCCTTCCAGCGTGCTGTCCGAGCGCTGCTTCAGTGCAGCTGGTGGCGTGGTCACCGAGAAACGCTCACGTCTGTCTCACAAGTCTGTGGACAGACTGACGTTTCTCAAGATGAACCAGGCGTGGGTGGAAGGCGAGTTCCTGGCCCCTGTTGTCGGCGAGAGGGGGACATGAACTGGCTGCCGGAACTTAGTACCATCGTTAATGTGCCTTACCACCCTTTACCACCTCCTGGCTCCTGCTCACTAAGCCAGCCTGGTTCACTTTGACTATTACGTCGCCTGCAGCCACACATTTCACACCTACAGTGGGCTGCTGCTGTGTACTGCCCTTCTGCTGTCTGTCTGTGTTTCCCACTGCCAGGGTACACAGAATTACCTTCTGCTGCCACTCTGCCACCAGCTATTACGTCAAAACAATAGCTATATTGGTTGTAAAACCAAAACCAAAAAAAACCAATAAAAAAAAAAAAAGGTTTAATTTTTCTGAGGTGCCCGGGTTGAAAACTGTGTTGTCCCAGTTGTGTATTGGACACAATGTGGGCTGCACGACCGCTGTCTGGGACCTCCTGTTGTGTTTATTTACAGCCCTGGTATCACCGCTAGGTACCAGGGCTATTATGTCACGCTGCCTACCTGCTGCCACACTCACACTGCTCCTCCATTCCTCCTGCTGCTGCTGTCTGTCTGTGTTTCCCACTGCCAGGGTACACAGAATTACCGTCTGCTGCCACTCTGCCACCAGCTATTACGTCACAACAATAGCTGCTCACACTGCTCCTCCATTCCTCCTGCTGCTGCTGTCTGTCTGTGTTTCCCACTGCCAGGGTACACAGAATTACCTTCTGCTGCCACTCTGCCACCAGCTATTACGTCAAAACAATAGCTATATTGGTTGTAAAACCAAAACCAAAAAAAACCAATAAAAAAAAAAAAAGGTTTAATTTTTCTGAGGTGCCCGGGTTGAAAACTGTGTTGTCCCAGTTGTGTATTGGACACAATGTGGGCTGCACGACCGCTGTCTGGGACCTCCTGTTGTGTTTATTTACAGCCCTGGTATCACCGCTAGGTACCAGGGCTATTATGTCACGCTGCCTACCTGCTGCCACACTCACACTGCTCCTCCATTCCTCCTGCTGCTGCTGTCTGTCTGTGTTTCCCACTGCCAGGGTACACAGAATTACCGTCTGCTGCCACTCTGCCACCAGCTATTACGTCACAACAATAGCTGCTCACACTGCTCCTCCATTCCTCCTGCTGCTGCTGTCTGTCTGTGTTTCCCACTGCCAGGGTACACAGAATTACCTTCTGCTGCCACTCTGCCACCAGCTATTACGTCAAAACAATAGCTATATTGGTTGTAAAACCAAAACCAAAAAAAACCAATAAAAAAAAAAAAAGGTTTAATTTTTCTGAGGTGCCCGGGTTGAAAACTGTGTTGTCCCAGTTGTGTATTGGACACAATGTGGGCTGCACGACCGCTGTCTGGGACCTCCTGTTGTGTTTATTTACAGCCCTGGTATCACCGCTAGGTACCAGGGCTATTATGTCACGGCGAGCTGCCTGCCTCATTGACTGCCTGCTGCCACACACTCATCCTCCTCCTCCTGCTGCTGAATTTACCTCCTGCTGTCTTTGTGTTTCCACTGCCAGGGAGCACATACAATGGCGCTTCCAACATGCGTGCGCCCACCAGCTATTTGTTACGCTCAAAAATAGCTGCATTTCTTTAAAAAAAAATTTGAAAAGAGAAATACGTGAAGAAGAAGAAGAAGACGATATTGAAAAAGAAGGAGAAGGAGAAGATGAAGAAGAAGATGAAGAAGAAGATGAAGAAGAAGAAGATGAAGATGAAGAAGATGAAGATGAAGAAGAAGAAGAAGATGAAGAAGAAGAAGATGAAGAAGAAGATGAAGAAGATGAAGATGAAGAAGAAGAAGAAGATGATGAAGAAGATGAAGAAGAAGAAGAAGAAGATGAAGAAGAAGAAGATGAAGAAGAAGAAGATGAAGAAGAAGATGAAGAAGATGAAGAAGAAGATGAAGAAGATGAAGATGAAGAAGAAGAAGAAGATGATGAAGAAGATGAAGAAGAAGAAGAAGAAGATGAAGAAGATGAAGAAGAAGAAGAAGAAGATGAAGAAGAAGAAGAAGAAGATGAAGAAGATGAAGAAGATGAAGAAGATGAAGAAGATGAAGAAGAAGATGAAGATGAAGAAGATGAAGATGAAGAAGATGAAGATGAAGAAGATGAAGAAGATGAAGAAGAAGAAGAAGATGAAGAAGAAGAAGAAGAAGATGAAGAAGAAGATGAAGAAGATGAAGATGAAGAAGAAGAAGAAGATGATGAAGAAGAAGAAGAAGAAGAAGAAGAAGATCTAGAAGAAGATTAAGAAAGATAAAGAAGAAGAAGAACAAGTATATACAGTAACACTACACTACTGAACCAAATTAAGGACACAACTTCTCTTTCCACATTTTTTTTTAAAGGAACATCCCCACATAATCACTTGCTGTTGTTACTTGGAAAAAAAGATGTTTCTTGCATCATTCACCCTCAAAACAAGTGTTGGAAGCTATTTTGGGCCAATTCGAATAGTCAGCTCGAATAGTGAGCTCGAATACCGACTCGAATAGTGAGCTCGAAGTCCGAGGTCGAATCGAATAGTAAAAAATATTCGACTCGAATATTCGACTGACCTCGAATAATTTACTATTCGAATTCGACCAAATTCGAATTTTTAAAAGGGGTATTTGAGCACCACTGGATGTGACTGCACAACCCAATCAAGGTACCACTGGCAGTAACCTTCCTTCTCCCAAGTCCAAGGACAGGACGCTCCAGCGATCTCAGGGTGATGTCGGACATGCGGACATTGTTTAGTCCAACTCCTCGCCATAGTCCTTCCGGATCCACCCTTCACCAACGCCTGGACCGGCAGGTAGCCGACTACCTGGCCTTGAGTGTGGATGTAGACAATGCGAGCAGCGACGATGAACCCTTGGACTACTGGTTGCGCAGGCTTGACCTGTGGCTAAAGCTGTCCCAATTTGCCATACAACTTCTCTCTTGCCCTGCCGCAAGCATCCTGTCAGAAAGGACCTTCAGTGCAGCTGGAGGCATTGTCACTGAGAAGAGAAGTCGCCTAAGTCACCACAGTGTTCAGTACCTGATCTCTATCAAAATGAATGAGGAATGGATCACGGAGGGCTACTGCACAACCGAAGACTAGGTCAGTCCCCACACACAGCATCTCTGCCTGCAGGCCACTTGCCTTCTCCGCCACCACCAACAGGGTCCAGGACTCTAGGCGGATTCCTGAATTTTTAAGGGCGCTGCTAGCAGCGGCCGCTACACTAATTTTTCTAGGGCATGTACATGCCTGCCTAATTTTTCTGGCTGCACTGCGGGCGGCTGCAACAAAAAAACAAAAGGCATGTACATGTGCCCATCCCCCTTTGTGATCATTACCTTGCCGCGGCGAAGGTGCTTGCGTATCACAATGAAGCAATGACCGCCGGCTATTTGAGTGTCTCGGGTGGGGGTAGGACATAAAAGATAATAAGGTCATCCCTCACATATCCTTGTTGCATAGACAGCCTTGGTAATTCAAACTGTGTGTACCACTGCCAGGCCCAGCAATACCCCTTACTGCATATACCTACCTGTTGTTCACAGTGCACCCACCTACCTATGTGAGCTGAGCCGCACGCAGTGTCACTGTGCCTGTCCGGTACCTGTCTGTGTGTGACAGGTGCACATTGTAATAGCCATTACTGCATATACCTACCTGCTGTTGTTCACTTCAGTGCACCCACCTACCTACGTGAGCTGACCACAGATGCCTGGTCTTCAAAGCACGGTCAGGGCAGGTACATTACTTATACAGCAAATGGGTCCTTACTTGGATGTGCAGTGGTGGTAGCCAGTTCTCAGGCTCCCACTCTGGACCGGAATCGAATCCTGATCCCGGCCATTACCCGTGGTCACTCAGACTTGCCCTCCATAACAGATTCTCATTGTAGGTACTGAACAGCCAGCAGAAAATTTAATTTAAAAAAAATAGATGTAAGCTTTAACAATGGTAGAGAAAGAACCATTGAAAGTTGACAAGGCAGTCAGACATTACCTGATATCACTGTGGAAGAGTAATCTCGCCATGGTGCGCACCAGTCCAGCACGGCCGTCACAACACAAACAGCTGTTTGCGGTGCGTTACACAGTGAGTTTGGTGTGTCAGTGTGAAGCAGTACTCTAATTACACTCCCTGATTGATGTATACACATGCAAGATGTTTTAAAGCACTTTAGGCCTGCAATTTAGCATTCAATGTGATTTCGGCCCTTAAAACACTGCTTTGCGTCAAATGCAGATTTTTCCCCAGGACTTTTGGCATCTATCCCACTCCGCCATGCCCCCCTCCAGGTGTTAGACCCCTTGAAACATCTTTTTCATCACTTTTGTGGCCAGCCTAAGTGTTTCTAGTTTTCAAAGTTCGCCTCCCCATTGAAGTCTATTACGGTTCGAAAAAGTTTGCACAAATCGAATGTTTGGCAAAGGTTCACGAACCCGGTTCGCGAACCAAAAATCGGAGGTTCGGGCCATCTCTAACTATAGGTAGCATCTGTGTAAGTATACTGAGTGCGCTCTAGTGGCTGCCTCGGAAACGCTTTGAGTCCGACAGGAGAAAGGCGCTATACAAATACTGCAATTATTATTATTATGGACTATACTTACATGAATGGTAGCTCCAGTAACAAGGAGTATCTTGAAATGGAAAAATCATTTCTCGGCAGAGGCGGATCTGGAGGCGTGCACATAGGGCACCTGCTATAGGCGCCCTTGTCATTCACCTCCCAAGGGACGCATAATTAAAAACATCCCTGTGTAGCTGCACTGCTGCCGAGTGACACAGACAGGCAGGCAGGAGCCAGCGTTGCTAGAGGCTGAGAACCGGGGCTAATATGTAATACAACCAGCAGCGCCCCGACTGTTTCCATGGCTGGGAACTGTGACTGCAGAGATACACACGCTTGTAGCCTGCATGCATGAGGATCACATGGGGCTGGGCAGCCAGTGAGAGAGAGGATTGTAACTCACTCCTCTCTCACTGGCTGCCCGGCCCCATGTGATCCCGGCCAGGCAGGAGTGCTAGAGATGGGAAGTTCGGATCTTTTCAATGATCCGGATGATTCGAATCGGATCATTGAAGAGATCCGGATCTTTGATCCGAATCTCGGATCATTTTACTACCGGAAGCATTCGGGGGTGAAATGAACAGCAGGACAGGTCTGTGGACAGGAGAAGGGGAGGGGGGTGGACACACAGAGAAGGGGAGAAGATGGACAGAGGGCAGGGAGTGGACGGAGGAGGGACGAGCAGAGAGCAGAAATGTTTGCACGTAATACCCACATGCTGAAGTCATATGCTTTACATATATTTCACCTATATGTTCATCTGTACACTTTGAAAGAAAAGGTCGCACAGTGAAAGAAAGCATTCCCAGAAGATAAGTGCAGCTGTTTAGTGCCGATTGCAGGAGGATTATATTGCCTTTCAATCACAGTGTCTGTAAAGTTACTGAGCTGTGCTGAGCTGAGCCAAAAACTTCCAATGTGTTCACTGAGCACAACTATACGGAACAGACAGCCTATAATGAGCAGCACGTTATAGCCAGTGTGTGTGCTCTACACATATCTGGCAGTGGCACCCATGTCCCCTCTCTCTCATCTACCTGTCTCCCTGCAAGGCTGCCTCCCATACAACAGAGCGATCCCTGCTTCCAGGACCCCGCTGCCCGCTGAGAGGGGGCGTGTCGCTCCTGGCCCCGCCCCTTTTGCGATCCGAATCGTTCATTTTGATGATTCGGATGATCGACTCATAAAATAGATTCGGATCAAAGATCCGAATCGTTCATGATCCGGACAACACTAAGGAGTGCGACTGTATCTCCAACACGTGCAGTGCGATGTGTCAGAAGGAGCAGGGGAAAGAAAGTTGCTGCTCCTAAAGGTACTGGGCAGGGTGAGACTACTAGAGCAAAGATGGGCGCTGAGGAGACATGTGCAAAGTAAGAAAGAGGCAATCTGTCTCCAGTCCCAGCAGCCCAGCTTTGCTTCTTGCACACACACGACACAGGCTGCGCTTGTCTACTGATACAGCTTACAGCTATGGATGGACAGAATGTTCAGCGTAGAGTACAAGTCACCTGACCTCCCCTAGTGACCTGATGCACCAGCATCCACATTACTGTGATAATTGGTGGGCAGGCAGTGCTTCGTTCTCTTTACTCCCTAGCTCTTATCTGCAGCTTTGCTAAGACTGGCTCAGGTAGGAGGGACAGTCTGCAGACAACAACCAGACACACTGTGTAAGCTGCTCCTCCCCCCTTCCTTCCACTATTCACTCTTTCACTGACCTGACCTCTGCACTATGGTCTGCTCTTCACTCTAGCCTGCATTTTTCTTTCAATAACCCTTTCACTGCTGGTCCTAACTTCTTGAGCTCTCTGCATCCTAATTTTATAAAGTATAGTTGCTGTTTATCATTTTCTGTTAAGAAGGTCTTAAGGTTGCCATACATCAGGTGACTTGGCGGCCAATGACCATCTGATTTGATTATTATAATCGGATGAAAATTGGTGACGCCAAGTGCATGTCTGATCGATCATGCAACCAATTTCAGGCTAAAATTGGCTGCATGTATAAGATGGTTATACTGCAAGATGTAGGACCGGTGGCGTAGCTAAGGAGCTGTGGACCCCGATGCAAGTTTTACACTGAGGCCCCCCCAAGCACTCTATACATAACCATTGATAAGGTGCACCAAAACCTGCCAATGGCAACTACAGTGTCAGAGGTGCCAGATGGAGATGGGGAACAGCTTGTTAATGATTACCACTATTCAAAGTATCTATAGAAGGGATTATTATGAACACAGGATCACACACGCACAGCTTCTGCAGCACTTTACAGAGCACCTAGGCATGCCACTGAATGTCCTCCGAGGAGCTCACAATCTAATCCTACCATAGTCATAGTCTAATGTCCTACCATATTATGTATTTATACAGCACTGACATCTCCTGCAGCACTTTACAGAGTACATAGGCATGTCACACACTGTCCTCAGAGGAGCTCACAATCTAATTCTACCATAGTCAGTCTAATGTCTTAGCATATTATTATGTATTTTATATAACAATGAAGTATTCTGCAGCACTTTACAGAGAACATGTCAATAACTGTCCTCAGAGGAGTTCACAATCTAATCCTCCCATAGTCATAGTCTAATGTCCAATCATATTATTATTTGTATGTATTTATATAGCACTGAAATCTTCTGCAGCACATTACAGACTACATAGTCATGTCACTGACTGTCCTCAGAGGAGCTCACAATCTAATCCTACCATAGTCATAGTCTAATGTCCAATCATATTATTATTTGTATGTATTCATATAGCTCTGACATCTTCTGCAGCACTTTACAGAGTACATGGTCATGCCAATAACTGTCCTCAGAGGAGCTCACAATCTAATCCTACCATAGTCCTAGTCTAGTGTCCAATCATATTATTATTCGTATGTATTCATATAGCTCTGACATCTTCTGCAGCACTTTACAGAGTACATGGTCATGTCAATAACTGTCTTTAGAGCTCACAATCTAATCCTACCATACTCATAGTCTAATGTCCAATCATATTATTATTAGTATGTATTTATATAGCTCTGACATCTTCTGCAGCACTGTACAGAGTACATAGTCATGCCAATAACTGTCCTTAGATGAGCACTTTTTAAATGTGGGGTGCACATACAGTATAACTACCTTATACTGATATCTAGAAGCATGTGTCTTCTTAATTCTATTGTTTGTGGAACATATCTACTCAAATTATGTAAATAGGGGACACTGCTACTTAAATCTACTTAATATCTTGACGCACCTGGCTATTTAATTTCTTATCTTGAGGCACCTGGCTGCTTTTATTATGGGGGAATGAGACTCTTTTTGGGGGCGGCGCTGGGGATGTGGGGGGGGGGGGGCGCAATTTAAGTGTTTGCCATAGGCGCTATTTTACCCAGATACGCCACTGTTTCTCGGAGCATTTGATGGTGATTTATTAAATTCATTTTTCCTTTCATTTTCTTTGCCTCTTGTGTTATAGGGTTTTTTTTTTGTTTGTTTGTTTTTAATATTAAAAGTTACATTTGCTTTCTTAAAGGTTGGTGATACCTTTCCTTCACCCAGCGATAGCTGTGTATCCTATGGCTGCATAGAATCAAATGGACAGATTTATTCCGTGCTTTTCAATAAGACCTGTGAACCTGTGAATCCGGAAGACTGTGAAACTGTAAGTTAAAAAAAACAATACAGAATCAGTTTTCATATTGATATCCTACATTGTGTTATGCTTTGATCTGTTAATTATTAATGGGCATAGACTAAATTCTGGTTATAATTCACATATTGCAGATCTAAACTGCATTGAAGTAAAAATCAGATTTAAAGGGCATGTATGAGTATGCGCCGACCACCATTTTAGCGCAGGGCAAACGTTAATTAATTGCATGGCCATGGACATAATAACATTCAAGAAGATGGCTCCGTAAATGGCAGCCATGGCCACAGGATTCTGACCTTTTCTTGTTTTTTTTTCTCCCTTTTCCCTCCCAATTTACTTTGTTTCCCCCACTGAAGGTGTACAGTGTGGTCCTGTCTGTGTAGCCTGGGACACTGGTGCGGGGCATGGGGAGTTCTGGACCTTAAGTTTTTTTCCGCCTTGCCACTGCCCGGGTCCGTTTTCTGTGCAGGTACAGGCCGAGTGAAGTCCACCACTTTGACTAAGTAGGTCAGGGCTCCACTGTGGTCAGAAGACACCACTCATTTGGCCTCGCTGGATGCTGGCTCCATCCATCCATCGGCGGCTGCTGCTCCACAGGGACACCTTTTGGTTCATTCCCTCCATGATGCTAGCTGCTGGTCCAGAAGTAAGGAGGGATGCTTCTGTGATGTCCAGATTATCTTGACCAGCCCTGCCACATCCTGTCCAGGAGTCAGGACCCACCACAGAAATGATCACTACTGCACTTTTTGAATTGGAACACCTTGGACAGCACTGCCAAATGCCAAGTATCAGCAATCGGGATCCTTAGCAGCATCAGCCATCACAGCTGGTTTCTTTCATGAAGAACTGGGCCATCACTGCTGAACCTTCACCAGCCTCCCCCCCAGTGGCGGACACAGCCAGCAGTGGGCCCCTGTGCAAAATTGTAATTGTGGGCCCCCTATGACCTGCGGCGCGCGTAGCGCGCCGCGGCAAAATATGGGCGTGGCTACAACCTGCGGCGCGCGAAGTGCAGATATGCCCAGAAAATACGTGCAATCATGTCGGCAGATATGCCCAGAAAATACGTGCAATCAAGTCGGCAGATATGCCCAGAAAATACGTGCAATCAAGTCGGCAGATATGCCCAGAAAATACGTGCAATCAAGTCGGCAGATATGCCCAGAAAATACGTGCAATCAAGTCGGCAGATATGCCCAGAAAATACATGCAATCATGTCGGCAGATTTGCGCAGAAAATACATGCAATCATGTGGCAGACCTGCCCAGAACATACACCTGCTAATATAAATAAAAAAACAAAAACATTTACTCACCTGCAGCAGCAGACCTCCTGTCCCAGCCTCCATCCGGCGCGCAGCTCCCATGGGTGGTTGGGTGGATAGGTAGCGTGGTGGGTGGGTGAGTGGGTGGGTGGGTAGGTAGCCTGGTGGGTGGGTTGGTAACTAGCCCGGTAGGTAGGTAGCGTGGTGGGTGGGTAGGTAGGTAGCCTGGTGAGTGGGTGGGTAGGTAGGTAGCCTGGTGGGTGGGTAGGTAGCCTGGTGGGTGGGTTGGTAACTAGCCCGGTAGGTAGCCGGGTGGGTGGTTAGGTAGGTAGCTGGGTGGGTTGGTAGGTAGCCGGGTGGGTGGTTAGGTAGGTAGCCGGGTGGGTAGGTAGGTAGGAAGCCTGGTGGGTGGGTAGGTAGCCGGGTGGGTAGGTAGGAAGCCTGGTGGGTAGGTAGGTAGCCGGGTAGGTAGGTAGCCGGGTGGGTAGGTAGCCTGGTGGGTAGGTAGCCTGGTGGGTGGGTAGGTAGCCGGGTGGGTGGTTAGGTAGGTAGCCGGGTGGGTAGGTAGGTAGCCAGGTGGGTGGTTAGGTAGGTAGCCGGGTGGGTAGGTAGGTAGGAAGCCTGGTGGGTGGGTAGGTAGCCGGGTGGGTAGGTAGGAAGCTTGGTGGGTGGTTAGGTAGCCGGGTGGATAGGTAGGTAGGTAGCCGGGTGGGTAGGTAGCCTGGTGGGTGGGTAGGTAGCCGGGTGGGTAGGTAGGTAGCCAGGTGGGTGGTTAGGTAGGTAGCCGGGTGGATAGGTAGGTAGGAAGCCTGGTGGGTGGTTAGGTAGCCGGGTGGGTGGGTAGGTAGGTAGGAAGCCTGGTGGGTGGGTAGGTAGCCGGGTGGGTAGGTAGGAAGCCTGGTGGGTGGGTAGGTAGCCAGGTGGGTAGGTAGGTAGGTAGCCGGGTGGGTAGGTAGCCGGGTGGGTGGGTAGGTAGGTAGCCGGGTGGGTAGGTAGGTAGCCAGGTGGGTGGTTAGGTAGGTAGCCGGGTGGGTAGGTAGGTAGGAAGCCTGGTGGGTGGTTAGGTAGCCGGGTGGGTAGGTAGGTAGGTAGGTAGGAAGCCTGGTGGGTGGGTAGGTAGCCGGGTGGGTAGGTAGGAAGCCTGGTGGGTGGGTAGGTAGCCGGGTGGGTAGGTGGTTAGGTAGCCGGGTGGGTGGGTAGGTAGCCGGGTGAGTAGGTAGGTAGGAAGCCAGGTGGGTGGTTAGGTAGCCGGGTGGCTAGGTAGGTAGGAAGCCTGGTGGGTGGTTAGGTAGCCGGGTGGGTAGGTAGGAAGGAAGCCGGGTGGGTAGGCAGGTAGCCCTTTGAGTATCCGGGTGGGGGGCCTGACTCCCATCCTCCCTCCCTCCCTCCCTTCCTCACCTCGGAGGGCCCCCCTCTCGATATGCGCGGTGGGAGAGCGAGCGAGCGGCAAATGCAGGAAGTCTTCAGGGCTCCAGGCAGACGCTAGAGGCCCAGCCGCTTGGTCTCCAATATGTCGCCAACTCTGTCGACATATTGGAGACCAAGCGGCTGCCGGCGGAGCCCTCTAGCGTCTGCCTGGAGACCCGGATTTGCCGCTCGCCGCGCATACCGGGAGGGGGGCCCCCAAGGTGAGGAAGGGAGGGAGGAGAGGAGTCGGGGCCACCCGGTGGAAAATAAAATTAAAAAAAATATATTAAAAAAGAACAAAAAACTTAATGGGCCCCTGAAGAAAACGGAACTTCAGGGGCCCTCGTGCCGCACGGCCGTATGTCCGCCAGTGCTCCCCCCTCCCCCAACCCTACACCCCCCCCCCCCCCCCTTCGATGTCCTCTTAGGAACAACAGATGATTGCCAAGTGCAACTGGTCAAAAGCAATGACAGGTACAAACCCCCTTTGTACTTAGCACAAAATAAAGTATTCTGATTCTTTGGCAGCACCCAGTTCAAGCACAGCACTGGTTAGAGCACACGCTGAAATGACCTGCTTTGTTTCACAGGTGCCCCAAATGAAGTCAAAAGTGGGTACATGGGGCGCATGCACGGCACGCTCGTGAGAGGATGCCTCCCTAGAGCACTCCCTGCCTAAATGGCCTTAATGAGCTAAATGCAAGCCTCTACATCCATTGCAACTGCTCCCACTCTTCACCTTCCATGAGGGGATATGCCAAGGAGATCTAAAAAGCTGAAACATGATGCTACTCCACCTTATTCAACCACTATCTCTGTTTTCATCAAGAGACTGCACACAGAGCAGACCGCAATGGCCAACAAGATCCGAGATTTCCTCAGCAGTGAAGAACCTGTTCAACCAAGTACAGGAGATCGGAAAATGAGGATCTAAAGAATCAATGTGACAGCATTGCAGATGTGATGAAGATGACAAGGCCCCGCTCGACCTATACAATAGCAAAATTGCAGCCCTCGAAGCCAAGCTGGAGGACTTCGAAAACCCTGCCTGCAGATCCAACGTGCACATTCGGGGTCTTCCGGAATCCATTCAAGACCTGAAGCCTATATCCCTCAACCTATCTTCCGCAAGTGAGCTCCAACCTCTTTAGAATTACTGGATTCACCGGGCCCTTGTTAAACCGTGGATTCCAGAGACCCTAAGAGACGTAGTGCTCATGCTCCACTATGCGAAAGTAAGGGAACAACTCTTGACGGCTGCAAGAGACCTCTCCACCCTCCCTGGTGTCCTGGAGTCTGTTCACATCCTTGCAAACCTACCTTCACTTACATACCAAAAGAGGAGAGTCTTTCACTAGTCATGAATATCAAATTTTGGGTTCACGAACAGCGAACGCAAACTTCCGCAAATGTTCGCGGACATGGGTACCTGATGTACCGTCATAGACTTCAATAAGCAGGCGAATTTAGAAAACTACAAAGACTGTCTCTGGCCACAAAAGTGATGGAAATCTTGTTTCAAAGGGTCTAACACCTAGACAAGAGCATGCCAGAGGTGGATTCATGCCAAAAGTCCCACCTAAAATTTCGGAGTTGACACAGATGGGCTTTAATCCCTAAAGGGCAGAAATTACAGTATATTCGGATTCCTACATTTAAGGAATAAAGGGCTGCTTTTAAATGTCCAGAGTAGTAATGTAAGGGTTATGCCCGCTTCACACTGACAGACCAAACGCCGCATTTACCTAGATTGAGTGCTAAACGGTCTGTTAGGCCCTTAGGTGTTTGTGGTGCTGCACGTGAGCTCAACTGAATGGACCAGTGGCAGAGGCCAGGATGGTAAGTTAATAATGGAGCTACAGTGGCTTGCAAAAGTATTCGGCCCCCTTGAAGTTTTCCACATTTTGTCATATTACTGCCACAAAAATGAATCAATTTTATTGGAATTCCATGTGAAAGACATAGACAAAGTGGTGTACACGTGAGAAGTGGAACAAAAATTATACATGATTCCAAACATTTTTTACAAATGAATAACTGCAAAGTGGGGTGTGCGTATTTATTCAGTCCCCTGAGTAGAACCACCTTTTGAACTTTGTAGAACCACCTTTTTCTGCAATTACACCTACCAGTCTTTTAGGGTATGTCTCTACCAGCTTTGCACATCTAGAGACTGAAATCCTTGCCCATTCTTCTTTGCAAAACAGCTCCAGCTCAGTCAGATTAGATGGACAGCGTTTATGAACAGCAATTTTCAGATCTTGCCACAGATTCTCGATTGGATTTAGATCTGGACTTTGACTGGGCCATTCTAACACATGGATATGTTTTGTTTTAAACCATTCCATTGTTGCCCTGGCTTTATGTGTAGGGTCGTTGTCCTGCTGGAAGGTGAACCTCCGCCCCAGTCTCAAGTCTTTTGCAGACTCCACCAGGTTGTCTTCCAAGATTGCCCTGTATTTGGCTCCATCCATCTTCCCATCAACTCTGACCAGCTTCCCTGTCCCTGCTGAAGAGAAGCACCCCCCAGAGCATGATGCTGCCACCACCATATTTGACAGTGGGGATGGTGTGTTCAGAGTGATGTGCAGTGTTAGTTTTCCGCCACACATAGCGTTTTGCATTTTGGCTAAAAAGTTCCATTTTGGTCTCATCTGACGAGAGCACCTTCTTCCACATGTTTGCTGTGTCCTCCACATGGCTCATGGCAAACTGCAAACGGGACTTCTTATGCTTTCTGTTAACAATGGCTTTCTTCTTGCCATACTTCCATAAAGGCCAACTTTGTGCAGTGCACGACTAATAGTTGTCCTATGGACAGAGTCTCCCACCTGAGCTGTAGATCTCTGCAGCTCGTCCAGAGTCACCATGGGCCTCTTGACTGCATGTCTGATCAGCGCTCTCCTTGTTCGGCCTGTGAGTTTAGGTGGACGGCCTTGTCTTGGTAGGTTTACAGTTGTGTCATACTCCTTCCATTTCTGAATGATCGCTTGAACAGTGCTCTGTGGGATGTTCAAGGCTTTGGGAATCTTTTTGTAGCCTACGCCTGCTTTAAATTTCTCAATAACTTTATCCCTGACCTGTCTGTTGTCTTCTTTGGACTTCATGGTGTTGTTGCTCCCAATATTCTCTTAGACAACCTCTGAGGCCATCACAGAGCAGCTGTATTTGTACTGACATTAGATTACACACAGGTGCACTATATTTAGTCATTAGCACGCATCAGTCAATGTCTATGGGCAACTGACTGCACTGAGACCAAAGGGGGCTGAATAGTTACGCAAACCCCACTTTGCAGTTATTTATTTGTAAAAAATGTTTGGAATCATGTATGATTTTCGTTCCACTTCTCACATGTACACCACTTTGTGTTGGTCTTTCACGTGGAATTCCAATAAAATTGATTCATGTTTGTGGCAGTAATATGACAAAATGTGGAAAACTTAAAGGGGGCCGAATACTTTTGCAAAACACTGTATATGATGAAAACAAACTGACAGGCTCAATGTACAGCCTAACCTTTGTTTTAAGTCTATTTGTGAACTCCTCCATGCCAACTAGTTACGTGACCAAGCAGCCACGTGAGATTGAGTGTAACCAGTCTATAAGGCCCTTAGATGTGTGGCTGCTGCATGCGCGCTCAACTGTAGCAGACAGGCTCAGTCTACAACCTATTTTTTTTTTCTTTAATCATATTTGTCAAATGTACGTTTAATAAATTATTTTTACGTTATTGATGAAAAAAGTTATTTATAAAAAAAAAGCACAAATACAAAGCTATTTAAAAAAAATGCAATGTCATTTAATTTTTTTTTAAATTGCAATAACAAAATTACAGCATGGTGGCAGAAGGCAATAAAATGCATACGTCCTGACACACCGCCATGGTGGCATTGGATTTAGTTTAGTTTAGTTATTATCACGTTTACCAAAATTGAGCGCTAACAGGTCTGTAAGGCCCCTAGGAGTGTGTGTGCGTGTGTGTGCGTGTGCGTGCGTGTGTGTGTGTGGGGGGGGGGGGGGGTTGTGTGTGTGTGTGGTGCTGCATGTGCACTCAACTGAATGAATCAATGTGGTGTGTAGCAGATGCCAGCATGGGAAGTTAATAATGGAGCTATATGATGAAAACAAACTGACACAGGTGTGGGTCAGTGCAAGTGGGCTCTGTCTGTGGGGTACCAGACACTGAGATATGCAACAGTTCAAACATAATACAGTGATAATAACAGAGGCCCTTGAGTACTATTGTGCTTGTGTCTAATGTGACAGACAATTATAGTAGTGGACACTGGGCACAACAGAATAAGGAAGTAGCCCTAAGAAGGAATGTTTGGGTTGCTTTAAAAGCAAGTTAGTCAGCGAGGATCAAAATAAATAGGCCTGGCTAACGCTTTCCCTATCTCCAGCAAGCTCTGTCCCTTCCTCTCACTATTCCAGCCGAAGACAGACTGGAACATGGCGGGCACAAATACGTTTTTATATGGGGCGGGGGTCTGTGAGGGAGTGAAAGCTGATTGGCTGCTATGTGCCTGCTAACTATGATGTAAGGAGTCAAAGTTTAGCCCGATAATGATGTGTGGGGGCAGGTCAAATATCGCCATGTGCTTGCTGCTCGCGGCGAGCATAAATACCCGATCTTTGCTGAATAGTACTCACCGGCGAAGCGTTCAGGACATCTCTACCTTTCACTCAGCTACTCTGGACCAGATGAGAGAGAATCTTCAGTAACGGTGTGGATTTCCTTGCCAGCTCACCTTCACTCTTGGTGGCAGGCAGTGTACCACTAAGTCTCCCAAGGATAGCATAGCACTACTCCGCGATGAAGTCCTCTTCCCCAGCACTCTCAGAGGCCTGCTCGAGCTTGGACGTCACTCTCTCAATGCCCCCGTGGGTCTCCGAATCTCAGCTAAGTATCCCACCATTTACCCTCTTTTTCTCCGTCACATCTATGTCCTAATGACTGCACTCACCACTATTGTCTGCCTTCCTAACCTGGGTAGGTTTTTGTGTCCATCCTATCACCCATGACTGCATAGGTATACTGTATGGCCCTCCTAGCACTGTTTCTCCTGGCTACCATCTCTGCTGGTGGAGCTCTGTACTGACACCCTATGTCCCCATTGCTGAGTTCCAGGACACTCTGCCACATTGCTCCCAATCCATCGGATCACTACGTACATGTTCTGTTACTGAGCCCGCTACCATTTTTTCTACAGCCTATGTTGTTTTCATTGCCTCCTGGGGCTATTGCCACCTGCCTCCTAAGCTCCCCTGGGACTTGGGTAGCGGATCACTCACCATTAGGCCTTCCAACTCCCCACAACAAGGAGTCCTATATTACTAACTTGCCGCCTGCACTATTTAACTTTACCTGCTGGATTGCTCTGCCGAGGTTGCCATACTCTGTATGGCACTATGTTTATCAATCTCATGTGTCCTATATTTGCTCCTCACCTGATCAGGCCTCCAGAACTACTGACCCCTTTTTATGGTACCTGTTGTGGGACTTTTACCTGTTTGAACTGGTTATACTTTTTGATCCTCTTGTTTAATGTTGCATGCTATAATGTTCACTTTTACCTACAGTATATTAGGTTGTTCTTTCCTATTCAGCACCCTTGGTGTAACCCCCTATACCCTAAAACTAAAATGCCAGATTTAGCACTTCCGCCTGAGCACACGGATTGGGCTGTGGACTTTTATGCTGGTATCTGTTTCCGCCTTCCTCTCTGGGACCTATACAATGAGGGGGAATTGACCCCCCCCCCCCCCCCCCCGTCACGTGGCTTTTCTGTCTCTTTATCCTCACTTCTGTTTTCTTTACCCCTTCTCTTTTTCATGCATACACCCAAGGGAAATGGGCTACTCCCCCGTCACTGGGGTTCTTCTGCCTATGGCCTGATTCATGCCCCATATACCCTAAATGTACCACAACACCATTAGGGGCATACAGATAAGTCCTGCTGAACTGACATGTCCTAGTTAAGCAATACCCCTTTTCCCTTTACATGGCCGGCTACGTTTCTAACTGGCTCCTACCCTTGGTAGTACCAAGGATGCTGACCATAATTCAAGTGATATGCTTAACTGCTTATTTAATGTTATGTGACCCAAACTATTACTGCGTCCCCACCTTACATAACCTAATGTCTATAATTCACTGGACTCTAGGGTATAGAGTTCTTCACTCAGTTCCTATTCCAGGGCTCTGGCCGTCCATGGTCTGTTATGTTGCCCTCCGATTAAATGGTCCAGGAGTGTTGTGCATTTGGCACATGCTCCCTCGACCTCCATACTTGTCTTACCTTACTGTTAATTGCATTTTATCTGTTTCAAGTTACACTATGTTGGTTGTTGCATCACTCTGGTCTGATACTAAAGCTCTGGTCACCCTACCTGCAATTTATAGTCTACTTCGATCGTGGTTAAGATTATATCTCATAATGTTCATGAGTTTAATTTCTCTGCCAAACGGCACAAAGCATTTATTGATATAATGAGACTTTCCGGGGGCATGGTTTGCTTCCAATGACACACACTTTTCCTCCAACTCTGCTCCCTGCTATTTCCACAAATGATTCCCTATTGTGTTCAAGTCTAGGGCACCCAAGAAACATAGGGGAGTTCGGACTCTGATCAGCTCCTCCCTCCCGCTCACCATTACCTCCACAATCTTGGGCGAGCTTGGTAGATTCCACATCCCGGTAGGTGAATTTCACAATACCGATTTAATTTTGATTAATGCCTACGTGCTCCCAAAGATGTTTCTCCAAACTTTTCTGACATTCTCGGATCACTTGATCTTCCTTCCCAATTACCCAACTATTTGGGCCAGAGATTTAAATCTAACAATTACTGATTCCTTAGATAAATTGAAAACTTCTCCAAATGAACCCTCAAAAAAACAGTGATAGAAGCTTATAGACACTATGAAAGACTTCAGTTTAGTAGACTCCTGGAGGGAACTTAATGGTATAAAAAGGAGGGTACTCTTTTTATACATACTCCATAAAGAATATACAACAATTAATTATATACACTCACCTAAAGGATTATTAGGAACACCATACTTATACGGTGTTTGACCCCCTCTTGCCTCCATAACTGCATTAATTCTTTGTGGCATTGATTCAACAAGGTGCTGAAAGCATTCTTTAAAAATGTTGGCCCATATTGATAGGAAAGCATATTGCAGTTGATGGAGATTTGTGGGATGCACATCCAGGACAAGAAGCTCCCGTTTCATCACATCCCAAAGATCCTCTATTGTGTTGAAATCTGGTGACTGTGGGGGCCATTTTAGTACAGTGAACTCATTGTCCTGTTTAAGAAACCAATTTGAAATGATTCAAGCTTTGTGACATGGTGCATTATCCTGCTGGAAGTAGCCATCAGAAGATGGGTACATGGTGGTCATGAAGGGATGGACATAGTCAGAAACAATGCTCAGGTAGCCCGTGGCATTTAAGCGATGCCCAATTGGCACTAAGGGGCCTAAAGTGTGCCATGAAAACATCCCCCACACCATTACACCACCACCAACAGCCTGCACAGTGGTAACAAGGCATGATGGATCCATGTTCTCATTCTGTTTACGCCAAATTCTGAATCTATCGAGACTCATCAGACCAAGCAACATTTTTCCAGTGTTCAACTGTCCAGTTTTGGTAAGCTCATGCAAATTGTAGCCTCTTTTTCCTATTTGTAGTGGAGATGAGTGGTACCCGGTGGAGTCTTCTGCTGTTGTAGCCCATCTGCCTCAATGTTATGCATGTTGTGGCTTCACAAATGCTTTGCTGTATACTTCTGTTGTAATGAGTGGTTATTTCAGTCAACGTTGCTCTTTTATCAGCTTGAATCAGTCGGCCCATTTTCCTCTGCTCTCTAGCATCAACAAGGCATTTTTTCGCCCATAGGACTGATGCATACTGGATGTTTTTCCCTTTTCCCACCATTCTGTGTAAACCCTAGAAATGGTTGTGCGTGAAAATCCCAGTAACTGAGCAGATTGTAAAATACTAAGACCGGCCTGTCTGGCACCAACAACCATGCCACGCTCAAAATTGCTTAAATCACCTTTTTTTCCCATTCTGACATTCAGTTTGGAGTTCAGGAGATTGGCTTGACCAGGACCACACCCCTACATGCATTGAAGCAACTGCCATGTGATTGGTTGATTAGATAATTGCATTCATGAGAAATTGAACAGGTGTTCCTAATAATCCCTTAGGTGAGTGTACTGACATCTGTAGCTTTAATACCCTCCCTGCTCTACTCAAGACTCACATCTGTCAGTTAGCCAGACCACAATATGGTACTGCTGTGCCTTGATGATCAAATCGGGTTGAAAGTTAAGTCTAAATGGTGCCTAAATGAATCCCTCCTCATCAACCCAACCACTAGACTTGAGATTTCTGAAGAACTAAAAAAATACTTTGATGCCAATGCCTCAGAGGAATTCTCCCCTATGACCCGATAGTTGGCCCACAAAGCAGTTTTGAGGGGTAAATTGATCCAGGTAGCTAGTCACCTTAAATGCGAACAAACTAAAAACCACCAGACACTCACTTATAGGTTCCACATACTGAGGTCCCTCGTGCTTTCTTGCTAGGCAAATTAGAGACCTTGCCCTACAGCTGGACTTCATCCTGGCCAATCATGTTGATAGGGCTATCACATGGACTAAAGCTAAATATTACAAAAAGGCTAACAAGTCAGACACCTGGCTTGCATGCAAATTAAGAAAACAGAAAAAAGTTAACTCTGCTTTTAAGATTCCCACCCCCTCAAGTGAAATAACTAGCCACCCCGACAAGGTTCACAATGCTTTCTGGCACTATTATTCCAAGCCCTCACAACCCTCCACAACAGAACTTAAAGTGAACCTCTGGACTAAAAATCTACTCAGCAGAACTGAAAAGGCTTGGTGTATCTTTAACAGTTCCACAGCATCAGAACTTTAACAGTGTAAGAATGGCTGCAGTTTACGTTTTACCAGTGAAATTTGTATTTGTCTCCGCCCACGTTTTGGTTATGGGGTTAAAAGTATCCTATATGTTATTTCAGGTAATGTACTATGTGTGTGCCAAATTTAATTCATATCCGTTCAGCCATTGTCACGTGATTGAGTAACAAACATCCAAACTTTTGCATGTATAATATTAGTGAGATTTATTATTATTATTATTATTATTATTATTATAAACATCCACACTTTTGCATGTATAATATTAGTGAGATTTATTATTATTATAAACATCCAATCTTTTATGGTTATAATATTAGTGAGATTTATTATTATTATTATTATTATTATAACATCCAAACTGTTGCATGTATAATATGAATGAGATGTTATTATTATTATTATTATCATTATTATCATTATTATTTTTACAGGGCAGTGTTGAAATAAGCTCAGATGGATGTGGCCAAGTCTGCAAAGGTAATTTGCTTGTTAATGTGCACATCATGAGGTTTTTCCTGACCAGTGTCTAAGGCCTGGTTCACATTGCACAAAAACCGTAGCGTTAAGCGGAGCGTAGAAGCATATCTGTGGATGGATGCACATTTGAATGGGAAAGTTCACATATGGTATTTTAAAACGGATCCGCTTCCTACGTTCCGCTAAACTGATCGGACGTTTCCGACATGTACCATTTTCACGGAACTGACACAGACTTGAACGCTGAACGTATGCAATGTATCTCAATGGAAAACGGACAATACTGATACCATTGGCTATAAAACGTACCTGAATCGTACCAAAAGATCACTTCCTGTTTTAATTGTCTCTACTTCCGGGGCACAGATTGATGCACACCATGCCAGACACAGCAGGTTCCAGGCTGTCTGTCTGCTGCATAGGCACACTGCAACATAGGCCCATTGCAAGCCACATCACCCATCCAGAACTACAACTCAATAGATAAAAACAACTACTGAAACCATCCCCCTCTTCAACCCCACCCTGGCCAACCCCTTTCCCTTCCACATTGTCCATTTTCCATACATTTTCGTTCATACTGTACTGGAACAGAACGTATGCGAAATGGTTGTAAAACATGAACAAAACATATGAAAACGTATCGAACGGAATGGAGAATGGATCCATTTTGTCAGATCCGTCCCGGATCAGGTACAATGTGAACCAGGCTTCATGCTTTCTATTGTATGGGATACTGTTAAAGAAACCATTTCTTTCATACAAACTAGATTTTTTTTTTTTTTTTGAGAGCTTCTTTTTTTCTCCAGGAGTTATTTTATTTCCTATGCATTTTACATTGAAAGGGAAAAAGAAGAAAAAAAATATATAGTTTCTTAAATTTCACCTATTATCATTTTAAAATTAAAAGTGCTACCATAGATAATAAACATTAATTACATTTGTCTATTTATCCCATCTATTATAAAACTCAAGTTTTGTTGCTGGTCCTATGTATAATGAAGATATTTAACTACTTATGCCGTTCACGGAAGTAAATCTATGCCCCGCAGGACTTCAGTTCCTGCACACGGGCGTAGATATGCATCTATTTCTGCGAACGGCCGCCGCTCGTTCCCGCGCAGGTACTCGTAGCTGTCCATTAACCCGGAAATCAGTGAATGGGAACACAGTTCCCATTCATCGATCTAAGTGCCGGAATCAATGGAATCACTGGCATCAATGAGAAGCCTGCGGTCATTGTTACACGTCCCCACATTATTTTCTGGTTGCGTACTATTAGTTTGCTCAGGAAAATAATTACAGAGGACATCTTGTGGCCAAATAGTAAAATTACACCTACATACATTTTTTTAAATAAAATGCATATTCATACTATTAAAATTAACCCCTTGACTCCCACACTCTCCCATAAGTACCCAAATAAAATATATATGCATTTGTAAAAAAAAAAAAAAAAAAAACACGATTAAAAATATATATATATAAATAGCTACCTTAGGTTAGGGACTGAACTTTTTTTATGCATGTCAAGAGGGTATATTACTGTTATTTTTTAAAATATGGGCTTGTAATTAGTGATGGGCACAAAACAGAAAAAATACACCTTAAAAACCATAATGGCCGAATACGGAGAGATAATGAGTTTTTTTTCCATTATATTCTTATTATTTATTCTTAGCAAATTGTACCACCCAAAGAAAGCTTAATTGAGGGCGAAAAAAGACAAGACATAGATCGCTTTGTTGTGATAAGTAGTTATAAAGTTATTGGTGAATGAATGGAAGGAATGGTGAAAGGTGAAGATTGGTCTGGTACAGAACGGGAAAAAACACCTCAGTAGGGAAGAGGTTAATGTTCGTTATGTAGTTTTTCTCTCCTAGTACTGAAAAGATTATAAAAAAAGTCTAAAGGTAAGCAGGGGGAATAAAAGGTTTAAAGAAAGTGCAGGGCCGGGCCGAGGCATAGGCTGGAGAGGCTCCAGCCTCAGGGCGCAGTGTAGGAGGGGGCGCACAATTCATTCAGCTGCCATTCCTAATTGTGTATGAAGCAGAAAGAAATAAGAAAAGGGGATACATAGCAGTGACTGCAAGCCAGATAACTAGATATTAAGGTGTTGAGGAGGTTGTGGGCCCTGTGGCCCTCTTAGTCTAATAGCAATCAGTGTGTGACAGCTGGGGTGGGAGGGATGGGGGGTGCACTTTGGTGTCTCAGCCTTGGGTGCTGGAGGACCTTGTCCCTGCTCTGAGAAAGTGTAATATGTTGCTTTATAACGCAGGTATTCAAAAGTGGGTGGAGTTATATGAGGTGGCAAAACAGTATTTTCATAGTAATAGCCTCCTCTTTCTTTAAAGCTTTTCCTGGTGATCCATGAGTACTCCCATCTTATTTATAGTTTTTACTGCGGTCTAAAGGAGCTTTTCCGTGGGTCTACTAATCCCCCTTCCTTCAAATATTTTTTAGGGGCAGTCTAGTGGTCTCCACATTCCCTTTACGCATTCCCTGGTGGTCTAGTGCCCCCCCCCCCCTCTTAAGGCATTCTCTAGTAATCAAGTGCCCTCCCCCCTTTCCTATAGCTCACCCTGGTAGTCTAGTTGTTCCCCTCAACCCCAGTAGCTTTCCCTGGTAGTGTAGTGGTGGTCCTTCCCCTTTACCCTCTAAGGCATTCTTTGGTACTCTAGGGGTCCTCCCCTTTCCCTTCAAACATTCCCTGGTAGTCTAGATGTACCCTCCACATTCCCTGGTGGTCCAGTGGAGGGGGGTCAAAAACCAGGGAGTCACAATCTGATTAATCTCCCACTTGTTGCCCCTGGTAACGAGCACAGATGCATGCTAACATGTGCACTGTGCTCATCAGATGCTGCAGAATAACAATCATGTCCTTGTGGTACAACTGGTGGCAGAGAGGACGTGATTGCAATTCTGCATGGGCACAAGTGGTTAAATAATTGTTGCTAATTGATCATTAGCTGCTAGCTTTGATGAGCTCAATTTCTTTCCCTTTCTGGGTCAGTAGAAATATGAATGTTGGGAGAATTTTTGTGCTCATTTTTAGGAGATGTTCACACGAGATTCATAGCAGCGAGGCATGACATTTATAAGTAATGTAGTTGAAGTTTTATGTTGTTCGTTTTATGTTGTTGACTGCAATTTTTTTAAATGAATATATTTCTGATCATGTAACACTCTACATTTCACTTGCCTCTTACCCATTAGTCTCTCAGGTAGCAGGAAAAAAAGGGGGTTGGCTGAGGATGGACGAAAAGGGCACCGCCATAGAATCTAATGCAATTATTGTTAATACGGCCAAAAAAAGCAAAAAGAAGGGCATGGCAATAAATATCATTAACAACATTAGAACATTACAGTTTTTAAAGTATGTTATAGTTTTAGAAGCTTGCAACGTTATAGTTTTTGTCATATATTTTGTTTGTATGTGCAGATATTACGTTATCAAAGATATTGTTGTTTCTATGTGTAAAATGGTGTTTCTGCAGTAGGAGTGGTTAGGGTTAGGCACCACCAGGGGGAGTGGTTAGGGATAGGCACCACCCGGGCCAGGGGAGGACTGGGACCTCTTGGCCTGGGGGAAAACACAAACTAGAGGCCCATTTCCTTGACAAAGGGAATTTGTGCTGAGCTTGACACTAACAACTCTACGCTCGCTGGTACCCTTTTAAGCCTTTCCCCTGAATTTGAGAAGTGGTGTGTGCTAGTTAAAGGGAACCTAAACTGAGAGCGATATGGATGTTTCCTTTTAAACAATACCAGCTGCCTGGCAGTCCGGCTGACCTATGTGGCCTCAGTAGTGTTTGCATCACACACCTGAAACAAGCATGCAGCAATCCAGTCTGACTTCAGTCAGGGCACCTGCTCTGCATGCTTGTTGAGGGGCTGTGACTAAAAGTATTAGAGACACAGGATCAGCGGGAGAGTCAGGCAACTGGTATTATGTTAGATGGAAAAATCCATATCCATCTCAGTTTAGGTTCCCTTTAACACAAATAGGAACTTCCAAAATCTTCTCCCCCTATAAGAAAACAAGTCCAGCTCATGTTCAGTAAGTCCCCACATCACTTAGGCCTAGTTCACATTATAAATCGCCAGCGCTATCGCAAGCGTTGAGCAATTTATTGAGTGATTTTCTAAGCGCTTTTCTAAGTGCTTTCAGAGTGATTTTCACTTAGAAAAGCGCTTTTCTAAGCGCTCTTGTGGAGCAATTTGTTTTTTTTTACTTCCTGACATCAGTCAGGAAGTGAACTTTTTGACCCGGAAATTAATAAATACAATGTATTTATTCATGAAAGCACTTAGGAAATCGCTTTGCAAATCGCTTTTTCAAGAGCTTTCCCTATCTTTTCTATTGAATCTCAAACGCTTTAGAAATGGTGCAGGAGCCGCGTTTGCGATTGAATAGAAGCGCATGGCTTATGTGAGAACACTCACATAAGCTTACATTACACAAGCACTTTTAAGGCGATTTTTAAAATCGCCAGCGCTTTACAAAACCCTGAAATTGCCCCCAATGTGAACAAGCAGCAGGGGTCTAGTCCTGGAAAAAGAGGTGAGTGGACTCACCCTAAAAACCCCTGCGCCGCGCACAGCGCGGCATGCCAAAAATGGGCGTGGTCAAACATAATGTGGGCGTGGTCATGGGTGGGGCCAAATATACATGACCTTAGCAGTGATTTAAAAAGTCTGCCAGGGAAGTTTGAGCTCTGCCATAGTGTATCCCCCAAAAATATATGTAATCTGACAGCATTTCACCAAAAAGACATAATCTGGTTGAAATGCCTCCAAAATACAAATATGGCAGTGGTTCCTCCAAAATAGACAATGTCGCAGCAGCAGTTCCCCCAACATACACATAATTTGGAAGCAGTTCCCCAAAATACGCAAAACCTGGCAGTGATTCACCCAAAATACACGTAACACCCAAAATACATATAATCTGGCAGCAGTGGTCCCCCAAACATACACAATCTGGCAGCAGTTCCCCAAAATACACGTAATCTGGCAGCAGTGGTCCCCCAAACATACACAATCTGGCAGCAGTTCCCCAAAATAAACATAATCTGGCAGCAGCTGTTCCCCTAACATACACATAATCTGGCAGCTGTTCCCCAAAATACATAACAGCGGTTCCACAAAAATGCAGATAATCTGACAGTAGTTCCCCCAAAATAGGTACCCCCAGCATAGGTAGCCAGGTCTATAAGTGTCCCCAGTATAAGTAGCCATGAGTATAGTAGTCCCCAGTATATGTAGCCAGAGGTATAGTTGCCTAGTATATGTAGCCAGGGGTATATGTGCCCAGTATATGTGGTCAGGGGTTTAGTAGTCCCCAGTATATGTAGCCAGAGGTATAGGTGTCCAGTATATGTAGCCAGGGGGTATATGTGTCCCCAGTATATGTAGTCAGGGGTTATATGTGTCCCCAGTATATGTAGTCAGGGGTATATGTGCCCAGTATATGTAGTCAGGAGTATAGTAGTCCCCAGTATATGTAGCCAGGGGTATAGGTGTCCAGTATATGTAGCCAGGGGTATAGGTGCCCAGTATATGTAGTCAGGAGTATAGTAGTCCCCAGTATATGTAGTCAGGGGTATATGTGCCCAGTATATGTAGTCAGGGGTATATGTGCCAGTATATGTAGTCAGGGGTATACAGTATGTGCCAGTATATGTAGCCAGAGGTATATGTCCCCAGTATATGTAGTCAGGGGTATATGTCCCCAGTATATGTAGTCAGGGGTATATGTGCCAGTATATGTAGTCGGGTATATGTGCCCAGTATATGTAGACAGAGGTATATTTCCCCAGTATATGTAGTCAGGGGTATATGTGCCCAGTATATGTAGCCAGGGGTATATGTGCCCAGTATATGTAGTCAGGGGTATATGTGCCCAGTATATGTAGTCAGGGGTATATGTGTCCAGTATATGTAGCCAGAGGTATATGTCCCCAGTATATGTAGTTAGGGGTATATGTGCCCAGTATATGTAGCCAGGGGTATATGTGCCCAGTATATGTAGCCAGAGGTATATGTCCCCAGTATATGTAGTCAGAGGTATATGTGCTAAGTATATGTAGCCAGGGGTATATGTCCCCAGTATATGTAGTCAGGGGTATATGTGCCCAGTATATGTAGTCAGGGGTATATGTGCCCAGTATATGTAGTCAGGAGTATAGTAGTCCCCAGTATATGTAGCCAGGGGTATAGGTGTCCAGTATATGTAGCCAGGGGTATAGGTGCCCAGTATATGTAGTCAGGAGTATAGTAGTCCCCAGTATATGTAGTCAGGGGTATATGTGCCCAGTATATGTAGTCAGGGGTATATGTGCCAGTATATGTAGTCAGGGGTATACAGTATGTGCCAGTATATGTAGCCAGAGGTATATGTCCCCAGTATATGTAGTCAGGGGTATATGTCCCCAGTATATGTAGTCAGGGGTATATGTGCCCAGTATATGTAGCCAGGGGTATATGTGCCCAGTATATGTAGCCAGGGGTATATGTCCCCAGTATATGTAGGCAGGGGTATATGTCCCCAGTATATGTAGGCAGGGGTATATGTGCCCAGTATATGTAGTCAGGGGTATATGTGCCCAGTATATGTAGCCAGAGGTATATGTGTCCAGTATATGTAGTCAGGGGTATATGTGCCCAGTATATGTAGTCAGGGGTATATGTGCCCAGTATATGTAGCCAGAGGTATATGTCCCCAGTATATGTAATCAGAGGTATATGTGCTAAGTATATGTAGCCAGGGGTATATGTCCCCAGTATATGTAGTCAGGGGTATATGTGCCCAGTATATGTAGTGAGGGGTATATGTGCCCAGTATATGTAGTCAGGGGTATATGTGCCCAGTATATGTAGCCAGAGGTATATGTCCCCAGTATATGTAGTCAGGGGGTATATGTGCCCAGTGTATGTAGCCAGGGGTATATGTCCCCAGTATATGTAGTCAGGCAGCACAGAGAGGAGGGATTGGTGGGCACAGCGGGAAATGTCTCCTCCCCCCCTCAGGGCTCCCCCTTCCTCCCTCTCCCCCTCCAGTCCAGAACTAAAATTTGTGGAAGCCTGACAGCAGCGTGACTTACCTCTTCCTTCCGGGTAAGCCGGGTAAGTAGTGATGTCCAGTTCTTTGAGCCGGTTCTTTCCTGTGAGTTTTGTGATCCGGCTCATCATACTGAACCGAATCAGTTCAGTGGAGGAGACAGGAACTGCAGCTGCAGTGTTCAGCTGCAGTTCCTGTCTCATCCACTGAACTGATTCAGTTCAGTGTGATGAGCCGGATCACACAACTCACAGGACAGAACCGGCTCAAATGAACCGGACATCACTACTTACTCAGCGTTTGGAACGAGAGTGAGGTAAGTTTTGACTCCCACCTGCTGCCAGTACGTTAGTTTTGGAGGGGAGAGCGGGGGATGGAGAGCCCCAAGGTGAGGGAAGAAGGGGGGAGATGGCCCCCCTTCCCCACCGCTGCTCACAGCTCTCCTTCCACTGCGCTCTCTCCCTCCACAGATGCCAGGGTGGACGGCGTCCACTCTCTGAAAAAAGCAAGTGGACGTCGTCCACCTGCGTCCACGCCCCACTCGACCCCTGTTTCTCAAACCCGTCCTCATGACTCCACAATGGTGCCTGTTTTGCAGGCAACATCACATATTCACAGGTGGGGTAATTAGTGTGTCAGCAAGGTGGCTTCCATGTAGCTGAGACACCAATTACCCAACCTGTGCATAGGGGAGGTTCCCTGCAAACCATGCACTGTTGGGGAGTCACGCGGACAGGTTTTAGAAACACTGACTGAGGGCTGGAACCCACTAGAACGATTGTTTTAGCATATAGGGAGCGTGATAAATCGCTAGCAATTTCCCTAAACGCTCTGCCAATGTAAATGGATGGTGCAAATTATACAGAAGCAATTGCGATTAGCAAAATCACAAACGCAGGACATGCAGCATTTTGTTAGCGTTTGCGCTTCAATGTAAAGTATATAATTGCTGGCATAATCGCTCATCAAATCCTGCACGGAGCAAAGGACCAATCAGACTTTAAAACGCTAATCGCTACACAACCGCTGGCAAATTGACACATTTTTTAATATCGCCCCCTAAAACACTCAGGAAATCGCTTATAAACTGCTCATACAAAACGCTAGCGATTGCGATTAGCGATAGCGTTTTGTAGTGGGTTCCAGGCCTTAGGCCTTGTTCACATCTGAAATCGAAATTGCAAACGTCAGCGTTTTGCAATTTTCAAATCAATTTTTTCCCCTCCCGGCGCTCTCTTTTTTTAAAGCGCTTTTCTAAGTGCTATTTCAATTCACTCCCTTTGACCCGGAAAAGAATAAGTACAATGTATTTATTCTTAAAAATGCTCACGCAATTGCTGCACAATGTTTTGCGTTTTTTCCTATACCTTCCATTAAGGCAAAATCGCCTAAAAATGGTACAGGCAGCGCTTTTCTGAGCGGATCGGAAACGAACCGCTCAGATGTGAACTCTTTCATAGAGAATCATTGCACAAGTGTTTTTTATGGCGATTTTGAAAATCGCCGGTGCTTGAAAAAAGGGCAAAAACGAAGAATGGAGGGGGGCGGGGCAGGGATAAGGCATGTACAGGGAGCAGTTCTCATGCCCACCCCTCCCCCCAAATCGACTCATAATGTGCCTGCGCAGAGTGCTCAAGGCCAGGGAACCCAATCAATGACACACGCTGGCAGGCCCAGCGCTTGCGTACTGCTGCGGACCTAGCTTTTAAGATAGAACATAGGGGGACAAGGTGAAATAGGGGAAAGATATGAGGACTGCCCCTGTTCATGCCTGCTCCCCCTCCCCCCATTCCTATTCACCTCTGATATCCTTTACGTAAACCAAAGACGACCATTGTAAAAGATTTGATACTTACCTGGGGCTTCCTACAGCCCCACAAGCATCGCGTGCCTCCATTCAGTCGCAATCAGTTCTGGTAACTGGCTCAGCCCTGCCAGTCGGGCTCTTCTGCGTATGCACGTAAGAGCCGCACATGTGCAGAAGAGACGACTGGCGTGACTGAGCCAGATTACCGGATCCCCTATCAGAAGAATTGAGGCACTTGGGAAGACAGCGAGGAACTCAGCGGTACTTTTGAGGCTGGAGGAAGCCCCAGTTAAGTATTAAATATTTTACAATGGTCTTCTCTGCTACACTTTAAAGGTGACTAGGTGTCCACAATTTAACCAACCCCCACACAGTATGTATATGCGTTGGGGGGAGGTGGGAGGTTAAGGGCACTGTGCACTACTGAGAGCACATCTAGTCACCATGATGAGGTGGGCATTGAGTATAAGGTGGGCTTGTTTAACAATGTGGGAAGGGGTGGAGGTGTCTGGCCCACTCACTGCTACCTGGCTGGCATCCAGGGCTTCCCTCAGAGTCAGAAGTCACCCACTGCCTGTATGTGGGGTGTGATTATTCATGGGCAGAATTGACAGTCTTTCAGTTGATGACAAAAAAAAGCAATTTATTATGGTAATCCGAGAGTGCAGGTGACTGGTGACAGCTCTCTTCACAATTAGGGAGAGAAGAGAGCTGTCACCAGTCACCTGCACTCTCAGATTATCCACTGTGACCAACCCCTCTCTCAGTAGGTGAAAGTTTTCTCACCTCTCTTCCAGCAACTTCCACAGCTTCTCCGCCCTCAGCCAAGCCCAGGACATGTCTATGTTGTCTCATCTCGTGGAATGCAGGCAGCCCAGAGCCAGCAGCAGCAACGATTCCTCTGGATAGCTGCCTGTTTCCCGTGCTCTCAACACTGGCACTGCTAGTTTACAGGCAGCAGTATCTTCAGCTACAATGGCTCTACACATGGACAGCAGTGTTGCCAACCTTTCACGTTATTTTTTACTGACAAATACCTAAAAATTTACTGACAAAAGACTTTTTACTGACAAAACCCCTTGCGTAGCGCGGTGCGCCGAAAAAATGGGCGTGGCCATGCAACACAATGTGGGCGTGGTCATGGGTGGGGCCAAATATACATGATTTTAATATTGCTGTGAAAGGTCTGCCAAGGAAGTTTGAGCTCTGCCATAGTGTTTCCCCCCCTTCCCCCAAAATACATGTAATTTTACAGCATTTCACCAAAAATCCACGTAATCTGGCAGAGGTTCTTCCAAAATACAGATAATATGGCAGTGGTTCCCAAAAAATAGATATAATCTGGCAGCAGCGATTCCCCCAACATACACATAATCTGGCAGCAGTTCCCCAAAATACATTTAATCTGACAGCAGTGGTTCCCCAAAAATAGGTAGCCCCAGGTCTATAGGTTTCCCCAGGATAGGTGGTTAGGGGTATAGATGTCCCCAGAACAAGTAGCCAGGGGGAGAGATGTCCCCAGAACAGGTAGCCAGGGGTATATGTGCCCAGTATATGTAGGCAGGGGTACAGGGCCGGTTCTAGACTGGCACATATGAGGGGGCAGTCAAATGGGTAGGGGGCAACATGTTCGAGGAAATTTGCAGCGACTAAAGTGGGCATGGCAAGTAAATGCACATAATGAGAGACAGTCTTTCACCAGTAAATGCACGTAATGACAGACAGCTTTTCACCAGTGAATGCACGTAATGAGAGACAGCTTATCACCAGTAAATGCACGTAATGAGAGACAGCTTTTCACCAGTAAATGCACGTAATGAGAGACAGCTTTTCACCAGTAAATGCACATAATAAGAGACAACTTTTCACCAGTAAATGCACATAAGAGACAGCCTTTCACCAGTAAATGCACATAATGACAGACAGTTTTTCACCAGTGAATGCACGTAATGAGAGACAGCTTTTCACCAGTAAATGCACGTAATGAGAGACAGCTTTTCACCAGTAAATGCACATAATAAGAGACAGCTTTTCACCAGTAAATGCACATAATAAGAGACAACTTTTCACCAGTAAATGCACATAAGAGACAGCCTTTCACCAGTAAATGCACATAATGACAGACAGTTTTTCACCAGTGAATGCACGTAATGAGAGACAGCTTTTCAGCAGTAAATGCACATAATGAGTGACAGCTTTTCACCAGTAAATGAGCATAAGAGACAGCTTTTCACCAGTAAATGCACATAATAAGAGACAGCTTTTCACCAGTAAATGCACATAAGAGAAAGCTTTTCACCAATAAATGCACATAATGGCAAACAGTCAGTGTCCTCAGTATATGTAGTCAGCAGATATATGTGCCCAGTATATGTAGCCAGAGGTATATGTCCCCAGTATATGTAGACAGGGGTATATGTGCCCAGTATATGTAGCCAGAGGTATATGTCCCCAGTATATGTAGGCAGGAGTATATGTGCCCAGTATATGTAGGCAGGGTTATATGTGCCCAGTATATGTAGGCAGGGTTATATGTGCCCAGTATGTGTAGCCAGGGTTATATGTGCCTAGTATATGTAGCCAGGGTTATATGTGCCCAGTAGATGTAGCCAGGGATATATGTGTCCAGTATATGTAGCCAGAGGTATATGTGCCCAGTAGATGTAGCCAGGGTTATAAGTGCCCAGTAGATGTAGCCAGGGTTATATGTGCCCAGTAGATGTAGCCAGGGTTATATGTGACCAGTAAATGTAGCCAGGGTTATATGTGCCCAGTATTTTAGCCAGAGGTATATGTGCCCATGGGTAGCCAGGGTTATATGTCCCCAGTAGATGTAGCCAGGGTTATATGTGCCCAGTAGATGTAGCCAGGGTTATATGTGCTCAGTAGATGTAGCCAGGGTTATATGTGCCCAGTAGATGTAGCCAGGGTTATATGTGCCCAGTAGCTGTAGCCAGGGTTATATGTGCCCAGTAGATGTAGCCAGGGTTATATGTGCCCAGTAGATGTAGCCAGGGTTATATGTGCCCAGTAGATGTAGCCAGAGGTATATGTGCCCATGAGTAGCCAGGGTTAGATGTCCCCAGTATATGTAGCCAGGGTTATATGTGCCCAGTAGATGTAGCCAGGGTTATATGTGCCCAGTAGATGTAGCCAGGGTTATATGTGCCCAGTAGATGTTGCCAGGGTTATATGTGCCCAGTAGATGTAGCCAGGGTTATATGTGCCCAGTAGATGTAGCCAGGGTTATATGTGCCCAGTAGATGTAGCCAGGGTTATATGTGCCCAGTATATGTAGCTAGAGGTATATGTGCCCATGGGTAGCCAGGGTTATATGTCCCCAGTATATGTAGCCAGGGTTATGTGTGCCCAGTAGATGTAGCCAGGGCTATATGTGCCCAGTAGATGTAGCCAGGGTTATATGTGCCCAGTAGATGTAGCCAGGGTTATATGTGCCTAGTAGATGTAGCCAGGGTTATATGTGCCCAGTAGATGTAGCCAGGGTTATATGTGCCCAGTAGATGTAGCCAGGGTTATATGTGCCCAGTAGATGTAGCCAGAGGTATATGTGCCCATGGGTAGCCAGGTGACCCCCCAAAGCAGGAGGGGAGCAGCGCAGTGGAGGGAGAGCTGTGGCATCAGTGGCAGAGAAGGGGGGCAATTCCCCCCCCCCCCCTTCTCTCACCTTAGTGCTCTCCCTCGCTCGCTCTCCCCTCCTGAACTAAGTGAAGAGTGGCTGGCAGTGGCAGGCGGCAGCGAGCGGAACTTACCTGCGTCTCGTCGCCGGATGATTTGCCGCTACTCTGGTCTGGTCCAGACCAGAGCAGCAGAACTTCCGGCGCCGGATCGAGACGGAAGGTAAGTCCCGCCCGCTGCCAAACGCCACTGCCAGCCACTCGCCACTTAGATCAGGAGGGGGACAGTCAGCGGGTGAGGGAGAGCACTAAGGTGAGAGAAGGGGGGGGGAATTGCCCCCCTTCTCCACCGCTGCCCACAGCTCTTCCTCCACTGCTCCTGCAACAGAGCCGATTGGCCGCCCTTTTACGGACGCTGCTGAATTCCTTACGGAATTCACCGGCAGCTTAATTTGTATCAAAAATTACGGGCTGCCCGTAAATTTACGGGCGGTTGGCAACACTGATGGACAGTGCGGAGTCATGTCTTTCGACTCAGCGTGACCACGGCAGCAGCAGAAAAAACAGCCAGCCCAGGCCGGGTGCACACGAGGTTTTCAATCTGGCTGACAGCCTGTAACGCAGGCAGATGGCGGGGTTTAGAACGGCCAAGAGCGGGCAGCCGTGTATACATTATTCACAGGGCACACTGTGCACGTGGTAGTGACTGCACTATCGCCACCGGCCATAAATAATTGAAGGAGAGGCGACCCGAGGGTAGATTGCCCCCCTTACCCCCAGGCCATTCCACGACTGACCTGGGCGGCAGATAGATTTAGGCAACACCAAGGGGGTTGGTTAGAGTTAGACACCACCAGGGGAGTGGTTAGTTTTAGGCACCATCAGGGGAGTGTTCTGTGTGAGAGTAGGGTTGGGTTAAGCTATATTGTTGAATTATGTAACAATTTTTAATGTTAATATCTTTTCGTTATTTCCCGTACAACAGTATTTATCGTTAACCAAGTTTGACAATGATGTTTATCATTATGAGATTTTAAACAGCAACAAAAACCACTGCGCTTCCAATACTTCACTTGTAGTCCAAGCAAAAGTCACCCTGAAAAACAATATTAAAATTTGCACATAGTGCTAAGTACTATTAGGGCCAGTTCACATATAGCACCTCGTGCTGCACTCCTGTGGGTAGTGCCACCATAATGGAAGGGATAAGCAGATGTCCGTCCCCCCCCCCCCCCCCCTCCATGATTCCACTCACCAGAAGCGCGTCTTGCTAAATTGCCTGTAGTGTAGATAGTCAGCCAAGGAGATCCTTACCAGTGATAACATCTAAAATCTTTATTAAAAACCATGGATGACCAACAGGAGCGGCATACAAATTGGCCGCTGGATCGAGAGCAGCACGTCAGCTTTGGCTCACCCTGCTTCCTGTGACGTCAGTGCATACCTCCGACTCCGCCCTGACTGTTTTCTACCATTGCTTTTGCCATTGGAGGCGCAGTTATCATTGGTAAGACTGGTCATTATGATATTTCGACATCCACTAGTGCCATTTCATTATCCAGCCGGGCAGTTTTTTTTCATGGCCCCCTTTTTTCATGCACGCGTCTTTCAGGTTTCCTCTTCACGCTACATTGTTATGATGTGCAGTTAATGAGATAAGCCACAGTTTATCATTCCTATTAGATGATCTAGTGACACAACATAACATTAATTGTAATGAAATATGTTTTTAAAAAGTCAGGAGATATTAATATTAATGTTTTTTTCCCTAGCTCCCAAAGCATGCCATGTTTTGTATAACACAACAACTCTGAGGCAAGGAGACTGTCAGGTCGAGGAAAGTGTTCCATACTGCAGCGGTGTTTGCATGAATATGCCGTAAGTATTTCATATCAGCTTTCAAATCTACTACATGAAACTGTTCAATAATGTCTTTAAAGGGACCCAGAGAGGAATGGTTTTGTAAAATAGAAAAAGGCTGTTATACATACCTGGGGCTTATTCCAGCTCCATAAGCCTGGATCGCTCCCACGCCGCCATCCTCCGCTTCCTGGTTCCTCCGGTCCCGGGCCCGTCACTTCCGGCAGACGCGGCCAATTGTCCGCATCACAGGGGCTCCCTCCATACACGGACGCATGCGGCTGCGCAGTAAGCAGCCACATGCGTACCTGTATGGAGGGAGCGCGCTGTGATGCGGTCAATTGGCCGCGTGCGCCGGCCGACTGGCCGACTTACGGCAATGACGGGACCCGGTACCGGCGGATCCAGGCAGCGGAGGACGGTGGCGTGGGAGCGATCCAGGCGTATGAGGCTGGAGGAAGCCCCAGGTATGTGTAAAAGCTTTTTGTCATCCTCTCTGGTTCCCTTTAAATGCATAATGTTCCACTACACTTCACAAAATGCACAGCTTTGGTAAATATGAGACGTAATAGAGGACAGAGGCGCCAAAAGATAAAATCAATAATTAAAAAATTTAAAAGTGCTTAGGAGGCAGTGGTGGACTTACCTCCTGCAAGCAGGCACAACAAGCTGTGTATTCAAAACAAAGTAGATTTATTGGTACACTCCAGGGGGTAATCGCACCGCGTTTTGCAGGTTCAGACCCGCTTCCTCAGGCAATAGACAATAGGAGTACACAACAGCAGTCCGTCCGGTTAATGCCTGGCGCTTGGTAAATATGAGAGTCAACAATACCCCGAGCAGAATGTATTCATGGCAGATATCCTGAAGATCACAAGCTAGATCATAGAGCTAAAATCAATAATGCAACTATATGGCATTGCTGATCAGAGCCCCATTTTCAGATATTTCAGCTACACTTAAATATAAGTGCCCCAGCACAGTTCACTGCCTCAGTAAGACAGCTATGGTACTCATAAGTTTAACCTATTGCCTGCTGTGCACCAGTTATCTCATGATAATAACTAAGCGCAGCAGCGCTGCAGCTGGCTTTACTTGTCCTGCCTCCCCCAACCAGCCCCCAAATGCAGAGTAGCGCAGGGAGCACTTTAATATTTTCTGTTCACTGAATAAGGAATTCAGTGTAGACTCCACTGTGATTTCTATTTCTTAGAAATAGAAACAAAAAAGTAACCATGAAGAAATTCCTTTAAAGAGAACCTGTAACAAAAAAAGGTTCCCCTGGGCTGGGGGTACTCACCCCGATAGATGGAAGCCTCAGGGTCCCAATGAGGCTTCACCCTCCGCTGTAGCTGCAGGCAATCCAGCGCTGGCTCCCCCGAACTCTCCTGAAAATCAAGCTCGACAAGCCTGACAAAGCTTGCTATATTTACCTTCCCTGGCTCCAGCGGGGGCGATGTTGCGGCTCTCAGCACAGAGATAGGCGGAAATAGCTGATCTCCGTCGAGTCTGCTCTACTACGCAGGTGCCGGAGACTTGCGCCTGTGCAGTAGAGCGGCCCAACAGCGATCGGATATCTACGAGGGGGAAAGCGGATATCGGGCCTGCGCTGGAGTCAGGAAGGTAAATATTTACATCCCCACCGTTCCAGGAGTTTTTACGCCACTGCTGGGAGACACAGAAGGACAGGGGAAGCCTCGATAGGATCCGGAGGCTTCCCCCACCCGAGGTGAATACCCCCCAGGAGAGATTTTTCTGGTTACCGGT
This sequence comes from Hyperolius riggenbachi, assembly GCF_040937935.1. NCBI lineage: Eukaryota > Metazoa > Chordata > Amphibia > Anura > Hyperoliidae > Hyperolius > Hyperolius riggenbachi. The sequence continues at coordinate 118,468,351 of NC_090656.1, forward strand.
TTTCTTTAATGTTCTTTATTAACCATAAATACTTTCCTTTAATTAATGATTCCAAGCCAATACATTGGAAATGTTTCTTGCCATATTCTCTGGACCTTGAATAAAGATCTCCACCCACTGCACATTTCACTACCCACAGACATCACCCTGCTATGCTAAAATATAGCATGCAACCACCATTTAAGTGATCCCATTGGTTATCAAACCTTGACTGCAAATTCAAAGATGCTATACCAGGCTAGTTCTTCAGTGGCAGCGAGTACAGGTGTTCGTGGAGTGGCATGTGTGCAGTGCAGTTTCTAGGGTAAACTGCTCTCAGGGCAAGTTTAAAAAAATATGTGCCCCCCCCCCCCCCCCCCCCCAAAAAAAAAGACAAAATGCTGCCAGCTGCACTTAGTGCGCTTCTGTCTGTTTTTTTTTTTTTTTTATCAGCACATCAATGTTACAGATTGTTATGCTTTGCTGAAAAGCGGACAGAAGCGCACTAGTGTGTACAGGTCCTAAGGAGTTTGGACCACTGACACCAGTCCCACCTGCAGGGGCGTAACTAGACATCACTGGGCCCCCCTGCGAAACTTTGGATGGGGCCCCTCACCCCCCGCGTCACTTTGGATGGGGCCCCCCACCAGCCTTGCTTTCTGCACAGGAAAACTAAGGACCAATGTGTTTTCCCCATGCAGATAAAAACACTTGGACTTAAATGAATAGTCAGGCAATCTATGCTACCCCCAGATCTACTTACACGGGGCTTCCTCCAACCCCTTGCAGCTGACAATAAGTCCCTCATTGCAGCTCTGCTCCCAGTACATACATACACACACAGCTGTATTATTTTACTACATGAGAGCACATGCTATATGGAGGAACAACAATGACATGCTGAGCGTAAGATATAGTATTCACTGTAACTTTGGCAAAGCATTCAGAATGTCACTGAGTGATACTGTTATTACAACAGAACTTGAACTCCAAGTGAGACAACAAGCTCTCAATGAAGCATCAACCGTAAGACATCAATCTCCACACTGAGTTGTAAAAGTATTCAGAGGCCATAAAGTTATTAGCCTGTGTGATAAGAATCTAGGATACCTTTTGCTGAAAAGGGAATGTCTAGAACTTTTTTTTCAAAATGTGATGTTTTTGTTTTCGGGTTGTACATCAAGTCTTTAGAACTTTGCTGCAGTGTGAGACAGATGTTTTTTATGAACCCTAGGGAGCAGGGACAGTGTACAAATTTCAAAGTGTGTTTAATTCGTTATCTGTGTGGTGGACACATGCAGTCAATATAACAATGCTGTGAGAGCAGAATACATTTTTTTTCCATGCCGTACTTAAGCTGTCAGTCTCTCAAACTATTCTCCCCCTGTGGCATCTGGGCCCCCCTGCGGAGGCATCCCTTGCAGGGTCTATTGTTACGCCCCTGCCCACCTGTTCAGTGACGTGTTGTGGGCAAGCATTGCATGAGGGGAGAAATTAACATACTTGGTGATTGGATCCTGCCTGCAAGGGGAGGGGTGTTGGGCCAGGAATGCTGGAAGCTGCAGTCGTACTCCCAACTTTTTGAGATGAGAAGGAGGGACACTTTAAGACACACCCACTGCCAGATTTGTACTTTTTACCGCCCGAGGCCCTCTGTCACCAGATGCCCACACACCAATACACATATTCCAAACTCTGCCCCCCACCCCAGCAGAAAAAGAACAGTACCTGAAACTACAAAAGAAAGGTTTTTACATCCCACCATTCCAGCACTGGGGCGCTCTTTGCTCAAGTAGGTTTCTTCATAGCGCAAGCACGGGTGTGGGCGAGTGTATCCATACTGGGCATACACAAGTAAGGTCTGTGCATGCCTAGTAGAACTAGGGCACTTGTGCAAGGCTTTTTTACTCTGTGTACAAGCACTTCATTTTGCTGGGCATGTGCGGACCTTGCTTGTGCATGCTCAGTACAGATACATTCGCCCACGCTCATTTGCGTTCTGAAAGGAAGATACAGGAAACCCCTGGACTATTCTGCCCTTCCATAGAGGCACCACAGCTCCCAGCAAGCCCTACCTCCATTGTAGAAGTACGACAGTTTCCAGCATGCTTCTCCCCTCCATAGCGGCACCACAGCTCCCAGCATGCTCATCCTCTTCCATAGAGGCACCACAGTTCCCATATAGTTTTGGATTGTGCCTAGGGCCTCAAGAGATGGCTGCTGGGCTCTCAGGGGCCCAATGCGAATTGTGGTCCCCTGCAGAACATTTTCAGTGGAGCACACTGACCTGTCCGTCTGGCTTGCTCCTCTATGTGCTTCATTCTCGTGGGTGCCTCATCTCTGTGACCTGATGGCATGAACATACTTAAGTGGTCACAGAGATGAGGTGCATGTGAAGATGAAAAGTTAAAAACTCGCAGAGGACTGAAACATCCGGACAGGTGCCCGTGTGCTCCGCCCCGCTCGGCGCTCCCCAATAGACAGATTTGTCCCCTGCATTAGGCTGCCCCCCTCCCCCAGCACAGACAGATTATGCCCCCGTATTGGCAGCCCCCTCCCCAATAATAGGCAGAGGCGTCCCCAGTATAAGCAGCCCCCATTAGGAGCTCCTCACCTTTCATGTCCTGCTAATGGGGAAAAGTTAAGCCACATTCTTCCTGTGCTCCATCTGAAGGGGAGGAGACACGTTTCACAGCCTGGAGGGGAGGAGACGCTATCTCACCATTTGCCCCTCTCACCTTCAGCCACGCCTCTCCTATCCCCTTACCGATGCAGCTAGACATCACATTCTAACAGCCGCGGCTGCGCATAGCATTTTGTGACAGCTGCGGCTACACAGGCATCATATTTTGACAGCCTCGGATATGTGGCAACTAAATTTGACAGGAAAGCGGCCGCGATCTACTAAACAGGTGGTCGTGATCTACCGGTAGATTGCAATCGACCTATTGGGCAGCCCTGCCTTAAGGGATATTGGCATGGGACATTCACAAAGATATTGGCATGAACTCATCAGTTAAAGGCAGGGGCGTTCCTAGGGTCCTTAGAGATCGGGGGCACCTGTGGGCACTAGGTGGGGGGTATATGCAGTGCCAGGGGTGTAACAATAGACCCTGCAAGGGATGCCTCCGCAGGGGGGCCCAGAAGCCACAGGGGGCCCATGAGGGGAAAAGTTTGAGAGACTGACAGCTAAGGGCATGGAGAAAAAAAACGTATTCTGCTCTCACACCATTGTTATATTGACTGCATGTATCCAGCACACAGATAAGGAATCACACACACTTTGGAATTTGTACACTGTCCCTGCTCCCTAGGGTTCATAAAAAACATCTGTCTCTCACTGCTGCAAATTTCTGATGATTAGATGTTCAACCTTACAAACAAAGGAGTCACATTTTGAAAAAAGTTGTAGACTTTCCCTTTTCAGCAAAAGGATTCCTAGATTCTTATCACACGGGCTAATGACTTTATGGCCTCTGAATACTTTTACCACGCAATGGAGTGGAGATTGATGTCTAATACCCATACTCACGGGCAACTTTTTGACCTGTCGCCAGCACACGTGAGCGCGTGCGCGACAGGCCACCGACAGCTCGTCGCCAGGTCCCTCCGCATACATACGGCGGAGGGACCTGGCAACTGATGCAGCGGAAGCTGTCGCTGTTGCTCCTCCCCCCGCCGGAAGCCCAATGCATTTCTTATCTTGTTGCTGTCACTAGTCCGCGTACTCACGCGGACTAGCGACAGTTCCGGCGGAGTTGCGGCCGCGACTGTCGCCAGGCGATTGAGCGGTTCAATCGCCCGGCGACATCAGCGACGAGCGCCGGTTCGGGGTGCGCGGCCGTGCAACGTCGCATACTCACGGGCGACCTGTCGCTGCACCACGCGCGCGCTGCGTGTTGCGGCGACATTTGTAGCCTGTGAGTATGGGCCATTACTGTTGCTGCTTCATTGAGAACTTGTCCAAGATCCCGTAATGACAGTATCAATCAGTGACATTCTGAATATTTTGCCAAAGTTACATTGAATACTATATCTTATTTTCAGCATGTCATTGTTGTTTCTCCATGTAACATGTGCTCTCATGTAGTGAAATAATAAGGATGTGTATGTATGTATGTACTGGGAGCAGAGCTGCAACGAGGGACTTGCCGGCTGCAAGGGGTTGGAGGAATCCCCGGGTAAGTAGATCTGGGGGTAGCATAGATTGCCTGACGTTTCCTTTAAGTCTAAGTGTTTTTATCTGCATGGGGAAAACACATTGGTCCTCATGGGGAAAACACATTGGTTCCTGTACAGAAAGCGAGGAGGGTGGGGGGCCCCATCCAAAGTTTTGCGGGGGGCCCCATCCAAAGTTTCGCAGGAGGGCCCAGGGATGTCTAGTTACGCCCCTGTGTGGTGCGCACAAAAATGGGCATGGCCATGCAGTGAGTGGGCATGGCCATGGGTGGGGCCAAATGTACATTAACTTAACAGTGGTGTTAGCTACAGATAACGGGCCTGCCCATCGAAATATTGGATGGAGCCCCCTGTCCTTTATTTAGATAATTTACAACCATTATAGGCATAGATCAAAGATGTATACGCACATACAATTTTGATTGGTCAATCACTGACTAATTTTACCACCCCCATGCAGTAAGTGGGCCAACAGACAATGAATTTGATGAACAGAGCTAAAATTGGCTAATCAAAATGGTATGTGTGTACCAGGCTTTACAGCTAATACTGTACATACTGAAAGTAGCAGGGATTGAAAGTAGCAAGGATCATCATTCAATATAGCTGGTTTACAATCAGTAAAGGCACAAAGTAACACCTTATACTGTACACACTGGAGGTAGACCAGTACACAGTGCAGGCACTAGAGAACAGCTTATACTGTACATACTGTAGGCAGCAGAGATCAGCACACTGCAGCTAGTGCGCCCAAAAATATGAGGGTTACCTCGTGCGGTGTGCATAGCGCGATGCGGCGACAAATGGGTGTGGCCATGGACCAGAATGTGGGAGTGGTCACGGGTTGAGACAAATTTACATGAACTTAGCAATGGTGGGACATTAGATTAGGACAGTGGTGGCGAACCTTTTGGAGGCCGAGTGCCCAAACTGCAACCTGAAATTCACTTATCTATCGCAAAGTGACCGGCAACAGCAATTTAAACAAAATACTACACAAAAGTTTTAACTCATACATGAACATTATGGAAAATCAAAGTTGAAAATAAACTGTGAAGATAAACAATTTCATCCATCCTACTCCTGAAAAATGTATTCATTTTTTTAGAACCTCCCAGTTGTATTTTCTGTTTTAAAAAGCTAAAAAAGTAGGTTTAATGCTATTGTCTGATATGATGATGATTCAGCTTTTCCCATAGTCTCGCAGTTAGGAATCATGTGACCCCCAACAAGACAAATTCAGCAATCATGAGGCCCCTATCTAGACAAATTCAGCACTCATGAGGCCCCCAACAAGACAAATTCAGCAATCATGAGGCCCCCAACAAGACAAATCCAGCAATCTTGAGGCCCCCAACAAATCATGAGGCCCCCAACAAGACGAATTCAGCAATCATGAGGCCCCCAACAAGACAAATTCAGCAGTCATGAGGCACATAAATAGGCAGAATGCCCCCCCTTAATATGGTAGACACCTCTCACCTGGCTTCTGAATTCTCCTCTACTGGCTGCTGTGCCTAGCAATACTGTTTTTGACTGGATTGGGGATGATGTGTGGGCTGAAAGGCCTGGCAGTGATGCTGTGGCCTGGCTGATGGTGTGGCTGGGTTGGCTGGCGGTGATGCTGTGGCCAATGCTGTGGCTGGGTTGGCTAGTGGTGATGCTGTGACCTGGCTGGCGGTAATGCTGAGCTGTGCTTGGCTGGTTGAAATAAATGCAGGTTTGACTGGTGGTGATGCTGTGGCTTTTTTGACAGTGATTCTGAGTTGGTTGGCTGGTGGTTATGCTGGGCTGGCTGGCATGGATAGTTTAGGTAGTGACAGTTGCCCCTTAGTTAAGGTAGCGCCAGGAGTCCCCCAGTTTAGGTAGTGACAGGAGCCCCCAATGTTCAGGTAGTGACAGAAGCCCCCCAGCTCATTTAGTGACAGGAGCCCCCCAGTGTATGTAGTGACAGGTGCCCCCCAGATCAGGAATTGACAGGGACCCCCCAGTGTATGTAGTGACAGGAGCCCCCAGTATAGGTAGAGACAGGCACCCCCCAGTTTAGATAGAGAGTGACAAGGACCCCCAGGTAAGGTAGTGAGTGACAGGGACCCCCAGGTTAGGTAGTGAGTGACAGGAACCCCAAGATTAGGTAGTGAGTGACAGGCACCCCCCAGGTTAGGTAGTGAGTGACAGGGACCCCCAGGTTAGGTAGTGAGTGACAGGGACCCCCAGGTTAGGTAGTGAGTGACAGGCACCCCCCAGTTTAGATAGAGAGTGACAAGGACCCCCAGGTAAGGTAGTGAGTGATAGGGACCCCCAGGTTAGGTAGTGAGTGACAGGAACCCCCAGATTAGGTAGTGAGTGACAGGCACCACCCAGGTTAGGTAGTGAGTGACAGGGACCCCTAGGTTAGGTAGTAAGTGACATGGACCCCTTAGGTTAGGTAGTGAGTGACAGGGACCCCCAGGTTAGGTAGTGAGTGACAGGCGCCCCGCAGGTTAGCTAGTGAGTGACAGGGACCCCCAGGTTAGGTAGTGAGTGACAGGCGCCCTCCAGGTTAGGTAGTGAGTGACAGGCGCACCCAGGTTAGGTAGTGAGTGACATGTGCCCCCAGGTTAGGTAGTGAGTGACAGGGACCCCCAGGCTAGGTAGTGAGTGACAGGGACCCCCAGGTTAGGTGGTGAGTGACAGGCGCCCCCCTCACCTGACAGCCAGCAGCAGTGACGTCACTTCCGCATATCAGCACTAGTGGTCACCGGCTGATTGAGGTCTGACGCACGCTCGGCTGTCTGGCAGCGGGGACGGCTGGGGGGGGGGGGGTGCGCGGGGCAACGGGGCCGGGGCACCCCTGTAAATAGATTGGGGGCACCCTAGGACATGTTGGACGCACGGGCCTCCCTAAAATAGGGCTAGCAATGCCCATGATTAAAGGTAAGTATTTATGGTTAATAAAGAACAATTAAATCCTTTTTGTTTTGTTGATGTTTTTATTTCTCGTTTAACTCTTTATGAAAATGGGTAAGTGATACATTAGTACCCGTTGTTAAAGAGGACCTCCAGATGCCACCATGAACACCCTGAGGGCCTACACCCACTGGTATGGGGGTAGCTATCCCACCTCCTAATGGGCACCAGAGCTGGGGATGAGCCCCCTGTCCAGGTTATGGAAATGGGCTTTGGGGAGGAGGGGGAGGCTTTGCTTTGCCCCTCCCCAGTCCCCACATACATCATGGACCACTCAGGCTGGTATAGCTCACATGTTCCAAACTCCAAATTCTGTCTATATTTGCCTGCATGGGTGACAAGGGGTTAAGGAGGCTTGGAAGTGAAGACCCCCACATAATTTTATGCAAATAATTTTTTTTATGCAAATAATAGGTATATCTGCCAGGGAGTTTTATACTGCAGTATTGCGGCTATACAGCGATTCCTTGCAAAATCGCTCTAACCTGCAGCACTGGGGTGGAAATTCACTGCTGTTTCTGGTCTGCTGTTTATGTACATTTTCAATACCAATTGTTAGATATATAATCTGTCATTTAACTGCATTTAAAAAAATATTCTTCCTATTGAAACTTCAAAGTTAATATTGACTCTGTTGGCAAATTCAGTGATTATAGTATGTATGAGAGCTTTGCCATAAACCACTAAAGCCATCATCATAGACTTCATTGCAATTTATGAAACTGTTTTGGCGAAAAATCTCAGAACCACCCAAAGTTTGAGGAAGCTCTTAGGGTATTCTTGCCCATCCCTAGTTGTTAGCATCTGCATTGGATAACATTATTAGCAGCTGCTTGGCAAGTTAGGCAGCTATCAAGTGTCTTGTGTTGCTGCACTGCTGTCAACTGTTACAGGTACACATTTTTGGACATTTTGTGTGCTCCAGGAAAGACACCTATTGCCTGCTCCACCATTCTTATGAATATGAAGACTGTGGCCTACATTAATTGATATTGTCTCTCAAATTGATATATATATATATATATATATATATATATATATATATATATATATATATATATATATATATATATAATGCCAGATACAAGTCCAATGGCCTATATGCAATTAACGTTTTCTCTTGAGTTTTCTTCTACTTGCTATTTTCACACCTAATACAATGCCTTGTAAGGTGTGATAGTACTTACTCATCTATCTTTTGGCACTTTTTCAACTGTAAAGGGATGAAAAGTTATTTTAAAAATAAGTTTAAAAAATTATCTCCTAGGGGAAAACTCAGGAGAAAAAGTTGATTGCATATGGGCCAATAACTCACAGAACTGACCAAGAAATGACCAGTCTAAAATTGTAATGGTAGGTTGTTTTTGTACCTGTCAGAGACAGTATACCGTAACAAAAGAACTCTCAAAAACCCAGTGCACCAAAGTCAGAGCTTTAGGTACATTGTAATCAGTGAAATAAGTATTTGATCACTAATCAAAAGATGACTTAGTACTTGGTGGCAAAAACTTTGTTGGCAATCTCAGAGGTCAGATGTTTCATGTAGTTGGCAACCAGGTTTTCACACATCTTAGTACAGATTTTGGTCCACTGCTCTTTGGAGATCATTTCAAGACAGTAAGGTGTTGAGGCTGATTTTTGGGAACTCGAACCTTCCGTTCCCTCCACAGACTTTCTATATAAAAAAAAGGTTGGGAGACTGGATAGGTCTCTCCAGGACCTTCATGTGCTTCTTCTTGAGCCACACCTTTGTTGCCTTGGCATCTGTTTTGTGTCATTGTCATGCTAGAATACTCATCAATGATCTTTTTGGTCTCATCTGACCACAAAACTTTTACCTAGATTTCCTCAGGATCATTCAGATGTGCATTGGCAAACTGCAGATGGACCTGCACTTATACTGTCCTTGAGCACAAGGACTTTCATGGGATAGTGTGTTACCACTTGTTTTCTTGTTGACTATGGTCCCAACTCCCAACAGCTCTGGGGTCATTGATAAAATACCCCTGCGTAATTCTGAGCTGCTTAATCACCACTCTCATGATCATTGCAACCACTGGTGTAACAATAGGGAATGCAACCCCTGCCGTCGCGGGGGGGGGGGGGAGGGGGGGCGGCTAGGGCCCGCTCAGGGACTTTTGGGGGGCAGGAGGGGTCGCAGCATAAGAGGAGAGTGTGGCAGATTGGTGGGGAGGGGGGACATTCCCCCCCCCCCCCCCCTCACCTCGGGCTCTCCTCTCAGCGCTCTCCTCCTGCAATCATTGGTGGCAGCGGGCAGCAGCAGTGGCAGGCTGAACACATTACCTCCTTCTTGCTGGAGGTCTTCCAATCTCTAAGAGCTTCATGCAACTTCCTGTGTAAACAAGAAGTTGCTCTTAGAGATCGGAAGACCTCCAGCGAGAAGGAGGTAATGTGTTCAGCCCGCTGCCGCAGCTGCTGATGCCCGCTGCCACCAATGATTGCAGGAGGGGGAGCACTGAGAGTAGAGCCCGAGGTGAGGGAGGGGGGAGAATGTCCCCCCTCCCCACCGATCTGCCACACTCTCCTCTTATGCTGCGACCCCTCCTGCCCCCCAAAAGTCCCTGAGCGGGCCCTGGGGGGGGAGGCAGATTTTTTTTTTGCAGGGGGGCCTGGGGATTCCTAGGTACGCCCCTGATTGCAACTCCATGAGTTAAGATATTGCATGGAGCTGCAGGCCAAGGGAGATACTGTGTTTCTTCGATTTGCAAAGTATTACGTTCTACTTGGTGGTAGTCTTGTAGCTAGTCCAGCCTATGTGCAGGTCAGCAATCATGTCCCTGACATCCTTGGAAAGTACTTTGGTATTGGCCATAGTGGCTAGTTTCAAATCTCATTGATTGCTTCTGTGGACAAGTGTCATTTATACAGGTCCTGTACCAAGCTGAGATAAGAAGAACTCCCTAATGTTATGTACACACAATGAGATTTTCTGGCAGATTTACTGTCAGATCGATTATTTACAACATCTCCATTCTGATTTCCGATCATTTTCCAATCTATTTTCCACAGAAGTGAACTGAAAAACGATCGGAAATTGTTCTAAAATCAGATCGGACATGTTGGAAATAATTGTTCTGACAGTTAATCTGCCATCATGTGTCCCTACCATAACAGAGATCTGCTCATAACCTGCATACAGTAAAGACACCTGGGAGCCTGAAATCTTTCTGGTTGATAGAGGATCAAATACTAATTTCACTCATTACAATGCACATCAAATTCTGGCAAAATGGGGTTTTAAGGTTGAGTTAAAATATTGTAAATCCAAAAGAGTTGCAACAATCAATACAAACCAAATCTAAAAAACAAATCTTTTGTTATGCTAACCATTAGTGTTAATATAGGTGTTAAAATCACCATTCATCCCTGTTTTAATGGAATTAGCAGTTGTATAGAATTCCATAAAGCAGTGTCCAAATAATAGCTCTGTGGAGCCCCCTCCAGCAGCCGTTGGCCCGTCATCCCAGGCTGCCTAGTTGATGTCTAAAAATGACCCTGAGTGCAAAGAGAGGAAAAAAAACAAGATGGACATCACAAATTGACAGAGATCCTGAACTCTTGATATCTTTGTTTAAAGCTAACAATAAATTGTTGACTAAAAGTGTACTTGAAGTTTATGTTGTGAGTTGTTGTTCTGCATTTTTTTTTTTACTAAACAATAACGTCTTTCACAGGTTTACTACAGCTCCTACAGACCATCCAACACAAAACAAATGTCTTTACTGTTATAAGAGGACATCAAGCATGAAGACTGTGACTCTAACATGCTCTAATGGAAATTTAATTCAATATGATTATGAACACATAGACAGCTGTGGGTGTCTTGAGTTTGTTAATGTTTAATCCATGTTATACCAAAATCCTACAGAAAAGGCTGCTTAATTTCCTCTCTCTCAATCATTATGAGTACTGTATATGTATTACCATACTCCAGTGCCTGACACTGGCACAATATGATGCATCTCCTTGCTTTTCTAGCTTTATACTTGATTAGTAATTGTCTGTAAGATGGCGATATTTGAATGGGTAGGTAGTAATATATTAAAGCATAGACACTGCATGCTCACCCATTTGCACCATATATACACTGTTCACACCACTAGTGAATCAGAAGCTTAAGTGAAAACTAAGACATCAGTCAATCTAGAAGAAATGAGCTCTGCTGCGCACAATGAATGATGCTATCAAGTCAGTAAAGCAAAATTGTGCATCCACTCAAAGAGACCTGTAGCACATACAATTAATAGCAATAATAATACTAATAATTAATTAAGAGAAATGCTAAGCAGGCATCAGTAAATTCTATACAGTAATATACTGCACCCATTTAAGTTATAAGTCTTCTGCCGAAAAGTGGCGTCCAAACAGGGAATATGAACCAACACTTCTCTATTGTTCCCTGTGGTATACACAGTTTTGAAACTGGCATACACCTTAAACCCCTTATACTTTGGTGTTAATCACTATAATTATAGAATGGTAAAGTTGCAATCACAACAAAAATGGTCACAATTAATTATGAGAAACCTTTCAGCTGTATATCATTTTTTATCAATGTGGAGACCAAAAAAAAGTACTTTTATTTTAAGAAATAAGTTTACCTTTTCTCCCAAACTAGCAATACATTATTTTGCAAACAGACTGCTAGAAAACTGTACTTAAATCAATGCAAGATATAGATACTATAATTTTTAGTAAACTTTATGTACATTGAATTAAGTTAATTATATTTTTAGTAAACTTTATTTAATGTACATAAAGTACAAAAATGAGGTATACCAGTAGCACATTAAAACCACAATAAGACAGTAGGTGCCCTGTGTCATGTTATGAACTCTGCAGATTTGTTTAGTTTTTTGTTATATGATTTTAAATGGAACCTTAACTGCATTAAAAAAAGTTTCACTTACCTGAGGCTTCCCCAAACCTTCTGCAGCCATCCTGTGCCCTCTTTGGTCCTCCACAATGCTCCGGTCCCCTGCCATGGCTTAGTTTTGGCCAACTGAGAGTTGGCGGGCCACTGCACCTGCACGACCCTGGCCGCGCGCATCCTTGTTCGCATTCCCATGGTCAAGAGCATCCTGAGCAGGAGCAGTATGTGGTTTTCTCTTACTGCACCTATGCAGGACGCTGTTGACGATAAGAACTTGAACAAAAATGTGCAGCCAGGGCCGCACGGGCACAGTGGCCCGCCGACTCTCAGTCAGCTGAAAATGAAACTAAGCTGCAGCGGGGGATGGGAGTATCGTTGAGTACCGGCGAGGGCACAGGACAGCTGCAAGGGGATTGGGGAAGCTCCAGGTAACTGAAACTTTTTTTTTTAACACAGTTAAGGTTCCCTTTAAGTCATGTATTTTGTTGCAGAAAACATTTCATGTTTACAATAGAATATGTGGAAAGAATGTAAAACACAAAGAAACATATATCTGCCATGCTTATTGTAATACCCCTCATCATAATAACTTTATTTACATCATTATTTGTGATATGACAAACACAAATATTATATTGTACGGCCATATCTTCCTCTTATTACACTTTTGAAACCTATGTATACATTTTTATGTTGCATATACAGTACATAATAAAACTGATCTGCTGCTGCAAAAATTGGACTTCAGTCTGATTTTTTTAAATGGAATTGAAATGCTTTCATACTTATGTGATTTATTTACATCTACGATGGGAAAGAGAAGCTACTTTCTGCCATCTGTAGATGATACAGGAGAATGCATACCCTAGTGTACCATAATTTGCTTTAAAGAGTACCCGAGGTGGAAACAATATACATAGGATACAGAGGCATGTTCTCAGCATAATGACATGCCTCTGTGTCCTTCTGGTGATGCTGCCAGTCCCCCCTGGGTTCTGCTGCCCCCCCCCCCCCAAAAAAAAATTGACAGGCTAGCCTCCTGTTTACCCCCAGCCATCAATCACTCCTCACCCTCCGCCTACCTGCATTACCTCCCCTGTATCGCTCCGACGCCTCTTCACCTCACTCCCCTGCCTTCTCTAATCACTGGCAAAGCCGCGACCCAGGAAGTACTTCCGGGCCGTGGTGATCTTGGATTCGTCTGCCGGTGATCAAAGGCTGCGGAAGATGAATGGGGTCACAGGGAGTGGCAGGGAAGTGGCGCGTGGGCATCCGAAAGGCGGCGTGGAGCAGGTAGTATGTTTTTAAAATTTTATTTTAACCATGCTGCCTCGGGTTTTCTTTAAAGAGAACCCGAGGTGGGTTTGAAGAATATTATCTGCATACAGAGGCTGGATCGGCCTATACAGCCCAGCCTCTGTTGCTATCCCAAACCCCCCTAAGGTCCCCCTGCACTGTGCAATCCCTCATAAATCACAGCCACGCTGCTGACAAACAGCTTGTCAAAGCTGACTGTGTTTATCTCTATAGTGTCAGTCTGCTGCTCTTCCCGCCTCCTGCAGAACTCCTGTCCCCGCCTGCCTCCCTTCCCTCCCTGCTGATTGGAGGGAAGGGACTGGGGCAGGAACCGGAGCTATGCAGGAGGCGGGGGAGCAGCTGAGACTGACACTGCAGATGTAAACACACCCTCACAGCACGGCTGTGATTTATGAGGGATTGCAGAGTGCAGGGGGACCTTAGTGGGGTTTGGGATAGCAACAGAGGCTGGGCTGTATAGGCAGATCCAGCCTCTGTATGCAGATAACATTCTTTAAACCCACCCCGGGTTCTCTTTAAATAGCATTCCAGACCTCTGACCTATTTTTTCAATACACTATTTAATATTTATTCTATGTTTCTGTAACTTACAGTGGGTTGTAAACCACTGAAAGATCAGGCAGGGTTTGGTCTAGTCAATTTTGTCATGTGGGCTTGCCAGGTTCACTTTATTTTCAAAAAAACACTTACAGAATAGCAGCAACCAAAATAGTGTGTAAGCGAGTAAGGAGGTTGGCCAGCATCTTTGTATACATTCTGTCCAGGTAGTGCTTTTGTAAAGAATATTGTGAATTCCACATGAGGAGATGGTTTCGTCCAACACCTGACAGATGTGTCAGATTTTTACTACCTGGTGCAAGTGACAGCAACATAGGAACAAATTATTAATAGTGTATTTTACTCCAGGAGAATTGTACATATTATATGTACAGTATGTATTTTAAATGTTATAATTTGTTGCAATGGTGGTCTTTTAACTTAAAACGATCAAGACGGAAGGAGGAAGTGTGAGGTGGTGAGGCTTGCAACACGTCCAATAGGACGTGTGCAAGCTGTTTGGAGCGCAGGGAGGACGACGGACTTATGGGTAACTAACCCCTTATCATCCAGCCGCACAGCTGAGGCAATTAAGCCTCATTTTAATCACAAATTCGAGTCCTTAGAGGCTTGTGATTACACGTGAGCACCTCACTAATATGTGACACACCATCTGGGCCTGAGGCTTTCCTAGCATTTAACCTTGACAGATGCCGCATAACATCCCCCTCACTCACAGACAGAGGTGGTAGGCTTGATTGTGAGACAGCTAAAGCAGAGGAGGGAGCAGGTGGCTCTGAAGGTTGTGTGGGTGCCCCCTGCTTCAAATCTGATAAGAGATGTTACCGGTTTGGTGGCTGCAAGAGTGCTTGCAGCTATCGGAATAGCAAGCCTTGTTATGTATTCTATGAATCATAACGAGGGTGTTGTGAATGACCCTGAATATTTGGCTTGAGCACGTCAGTTGTTTGGCTTATACCAAGGTTGTGCAGGGTGAACTAAGCTGGTTGTACCATTTACAAGAACCACATCGCTACCAGGGGCAGGTGGCCTGATCAACTCTCAGAGAGAGGCTAAAGGAAAATGTAAAGAGGATGCAGACTGTGTGTAGTCAAGACTTGATGGCATATATTTTTGATAACTGCATTTTTATGAAAATAAATGTATGCAAAAAAAAATGTGTACTAGTACTCCAATCCTGAAATGCAATAGCAAACGTGTGCCCATTGGAATATAGTAAAAATCAAAACTGAATATTTATGACAAGAAAACTGTAGGAGAGATAGGGAAATTTTAGTCACAGTCAGACTGCAGTGATATATTTCAACGATATGGAGACAGCAGTAATATCAAAATCAGTGATGGGCTGAAATTTTGCATTGAAATTTGCAATTGTGCATCATAATGTGAAATTTCAGAAAAAAAACCATAATTAATTTAGTCTGTAATAGTAATATTTCATAATTTCACATATTTTTGTGTGTAATTTTTGCGAAATTTCGCATAATTTTGTGCTGACTTTAGTGGTTAATAGCATGCTATTGCTTCCAAAATTGCTACATGTGTTAGGGAGAATAGTGGGTACAAGTTTTTTCCAAAAACACCTTGTAGTTTTTTGAGAAATTACATTTTAAAAATGCAAAGAAAAATGGTTTTGAAACTGTCATTTTTCTGAGTTTAAAAAAACATTTTTTCTTTGCATTTTTAAAATCAGTTTTCTCAAAAACTACAAGAACTTTTTGGAAAAATTTTTTTTTTTAGGCTTGTAACCACTATTCTCCTTAACATATGTAACAATGTTGGTGTCAAAAGCATGTATGGTGGCTTTGCTATTCACTGCTAAAGTCGGCATGAAATTACACGAAAATTACGAGAAATTGTATGCGAAGTTACGAATGACTGCAAAATCTATTTAATTTACAAATTGTAATTACGTATAGGCGTAATTGGGAAAAATTATGTGGACATTTGCGTAATCGTAATTAGCTAATTACAATCATTATTAATGAAAATTGAAGTGATTGAAAAGAGGTCGTATACATAGTGTTGTGACAGTGACTGGAAGATTTTAGCATTAGCAGCCATTTGCTGATTGCAGTGACAGAGTAGGTAAATGTCAAATTGCCTAATTCACAAATAGCAGTAGTCAGATTATAGTGATAAGCACAGGGTAGATAATTAAGTTATACATGTGGTGATAGATATCTTGCTCTTGTGGCCAGAC
Organism: Hyperolius riggenbachi; assembly: GCF_040937935.1. Classification (NCBI taxonomy): domain Eukaryota; kingdom Metazoa; phylum Chordata; class Amphibia; order Anura; family Hyperoliidae; genus Hyperolius; species Hyperolius riggenbachi. The sequence goes on from NC_090656.1 coordinate 118,484,430, forward strand.
AGAAGTGATAGGCTAATAGACTGCCAAAGGCAGATAGTTGTAGTAAACAGATTATAATGATCGACAGATTGTAACAACTGTAAGAGTGATAAAGTCAGATTATAGTGATTGGAAGATTTTAGTAACAGGTAGGTTGATTTGTAAAGCAGGCTACAGTGACACTAAAGGTCCGTACACACGCCGGACTGGAGGCAACGACGGGTCCGTCGTTGCCTCCCGCTGGGTGGGCGTTCCAACGACAGTCCGGCGTGTGTACGCACTGTCGGCGGACTGATACGGCTGTTTCTGAGCGATCCGCCGGGCGGACCGCTCAGAAACAGCCGTATCAGTCCGCCGACAGTGCGTACACACGCCGGACTGTCGTTGGAACGCCCACCCAGCGGGAGGCAACGACGGACCCGTCGTTGCCTCCAGTCCGACGTGTGTACGGACCTATAGATTGAGAGACTATGCAGGCAGTGTGAGCAGGAGGTCCTGGAAGATGAGGCCCACTTCCTGCTACACTGCAGCAAATATGCATCCGTGAGGACT